>NC_143112.1:1243478-1554347 GCF_061535455.1 Colias philodice
AGGTAACTATCGTCGTGCAGCCATTTACGAAAATCGCCATGCCATACTTTTCGGACGATTCCAAATGGTCGCCATACCGCCGAAAATCTGCAAAAAAATTTTATTTCGCCAAACTTTTTGTACCAGTATTGCATTTGGATTTTTGGAGAGTATTTGATAAAATGTGACCATTATTATATTTGCCATACTTCTAGTAGGGGGAAAAAGTGCTGTCATACTTGAAAACTTAATTTATTATTAATTTATATAAGTGAAGATTTCCAACACATAGATCTTTGAAATTTTGTATTTATATTTGTTGATCCTCAAACTTACAGGAAAAATAAGTGCCATACTGTTACAAATCGTTTGACTTTCGCTATTTTCCGACGAGTTCGACTAACGCCCACGCGACTAAGCCGCCGGTACCAGCGTTCACGCCATCGTTTTTCTTTTTGTCATTGCGTACTAAGACCCCTGTAGAACCGCCATCCTGTTACAAATGACTCGAAATTTTGTGTCAGTATCTCCCGGTCTATTGTTACAATGTTGTGGACGCAAAAAGAAGACAGAGTCGCTGTTCTCGCTCTGCATCGTAGCGGTTACGCGCCAAGAGAAATTTTCAGTTTGCTTTAAAATTTACAAATAACACAGAGATTTTTTTATTGCACTATAAAACGATTTAAGTAAGATTCAAGAGTAGAAGATAGGAATAGAAGTGGTCTTTGTCGTACGATTTGGACGACAGCAGTGATAAATGCAGTAAAGGTGCGAATAAGGAAAAGTCCGGTCCGAAATCGAAAACAGTTAGCACTGCAGATGGGCCTTAGCACTACCACAGTTAAAAGGGTGTTGAACGAGGACCTAAGACTATGGGCTTATTGTAGAAAAACATCGCATCTTCTTAACACACGCCTGAAGAAATTAAGACTGGATAAATGTCGCGCTTTACATAAACGATACGCGAGAAAAATGTATCGTGAAATCCTGTTTTCAGATGAAAAAATTTTTACAGTGGAGGAGTGCTGCAACAAACAGAATATCAAAGTGTATACCCTCAGTAGTGAAGAAGCGTGTCAACGTATATCTCGAGTCCAACGCGGCCATCACCCCTTATCAGTAATGGTTTTCCTGGGAGTGTCTTATTTTAGACTAACAGAAGTGTTTTTCTGTGAAAAGGGTGTGAAAATAAGTTCCAATGTTTACCAAAATACTGTCCTGACAAACCCCGTAAAACCTCCTTTTCAGACCATGTTAAAAAATCAACACTCGGTAATCCAGCAAGACTCAGCACTTGCCCACAAAGCCAAGAGTATCCAAAATTGGCTAGCCGCCCATCAGATTGACATCATTCGTCATGAAGATTGGTCATCTTCTAGCCCGGACCTGAATCCTCTGGATTATAAAATCTGGTAATATTTAGAGGAGAGAACCTGCGCTAAATCCCACCCAAATTTGGAGTCACTCAAAGCATCCATTATTAAAGTAGCTGCTGAAATAAACATGGAGATGATGCGTGCTGCGATAGACGACTGGCCGCGGAGGTTGAAAGCTTGTATCGCAAAACATGGATACCATTTTGAATAATTTTTATACGAAATTATTAAGTAATATGTAAGCTTTATTGCCACATATAAAACAATAAATATATAAAAGTAACTTTTTGTTTATTTAATAAAACATATGTGACAGAACTTATGACCAGACTAGGTATATATTAACAACATTATTTTAAAGAGATCATTTCACCAGCCACTATTTTACATCTAAAATTTAGATTCTAAATTAATAGCTTCTATCATTTACGAACTCGTCTTGGCCACAAATTTAATAAGAATTATCAAAATCGGTTCACCCAATCGGTTGATAGGTCTGACATAACAAAACCCAAAAAAACGTCAGATTGAGATCCTCCTTTTTTAAAGTCGCTTGAAAATTACAATTAAATAATCAATGATAAACACCTTGAACCTTTATAATTAATTAAAATATAACTGTTTATTAGTCACCATAGTTAAATACCTATTTGATAAATTGTAAAACATAAAACTACGAATACATTAAAAACGATGTTAGAATAATGTCCACAAATGAACTTTAATATTGAACACTAGCGGTCCGCCCCGGCTTCGTCCGTGGTACGTTTTTTCTCCTTAAGAACCATCCTCGTACTACAAGGAATATTATTAAAAAAGAATTATCGAAATCCGTTCAGCCGTTCTCGAGTTATGCGCTTACCAACACATTTGGCGATTCTTATTTATTGTACATAGATTATTCAAAAGCATTAGAATAAACAATTTATTCCACTTTCATGTCCATGAATTAACAAGCGCCATTCAAGAAATAAAATAAAAATCTCATTCGCTATTAATATTATCTAAAACAAATTCAACGCATCGTTAATCTTCTGATTTACGACAAAAAACATTTAATGGGTATATTATACAACAGGTTAATCTTGTTTATTTACATACGTTACTCACAATATTTAATCATATTATTTTATAGTAGAACTAGCTTTCCGCCCGCGACTTCGCTCACTTTGTCTAATCTAATACATAAATAAATTATATACTAAAACCTTCCTCGATTAGTGGGCTAACACCGGAAGGACCAGTAGTTCCTGAGATTAACGCGTTCAAACATACAAACTCTTCAACTTTATAATATTAGTACTTATGGATTGTTTAATACCAGAATGTGGAATATGCAAATTGATATTCAGAGCGATGCATGAATAATATCAGTTATGTTATGTATTTTGAGTAAGGTATTTTGGTTTATTATACAATAGGTATACATATTTAGATTACCTATAACAGCATAAATTCCAATTAAAATATGTATATCTTTGCAAAACATTGAATTTCGCATTAGTTAATAATTTCATAAGATTCAATTGTCGTATCTTAAAATCTTTTACGAACTTGGCATTAGAAAAATAAGTTTCGCTTACAAAGATGGAACTTTTATTTCAAGTAGGTACGTACAAATGTTAAATAACAAACATAACAATACAAACAAAACTTTAACTACACTTCAACAATAGTCATCCACTCAGCCATATTAAAATCTAAGACCGAAGAAGTAAGAACTTATTGTACATATTAAAATATATTTTTTAAAACCATTTCAGACCATATTTCTATGAATACGTATTATTATTATATTCAACACTAAATTTCAATATCGCCTTAATGTTTATAACAGATCTACACAATTTATATAAATACTAGCGGCCCGCCCCGGCTTCGCCCGTGGTACATATGAAAAATAGATGTTGGCCGATTCTCAGACTTACCCGATATGCACAGAAAATTTCATGAGAATCGGTCCACCCGTTTCGGAGGAGTATGCAGACTAACATTGTGACACGAGAATTTTATATATAAGATAAACAAAAGACACAAGCAACCAGACCATAGTCCATACATAACCCAAACAATAATTCGAAAAAGATTTAAGTAGTCTTAATTGTATTAACTAACCAGACGAAACCTAACCTAGAAACTACCTGAAAAAAGACATCTGCAAACTCAACACAAACATAAAATAGATTTAGCATTCACTGATTATCTAAAGCTTTCCCAGAAGCTCGATCTTCGTTCCACCTGACAAAGCTAAATCGGATTATTTCTAAATACATAAAAAGGATACCTGACTGAATGACTGCTTCATTGATTGATTTGATACAAGGATAAATAAACTTCCTTTTCAGTGAAGGTTTTATCGAGATATACGTAATATAATATATGGAATTCGCTTCATAAGTAAAAATTGTATTGTATATGTTGTTTTAAATATATTCTTTTTTTTATTAATGATAGGGAAGCGCTTGACCACAATCTCGCCTGATGAATCTACAGTTATTGCTTTGCTACGCGTTATTTTTGCTCAGCCATATCTTCAACTCTCTCTGACACACACTTTATCACTCTCTCTCCATCTCTCTCTATCACTCTCGTTATTATGTTACAGAACGACGGCCGCGGCATCTACATACGACACATTTAACAAATCGACCGGTATGTTATTGTTATATAGTGATTGCGAATTCAACACGCAACCGTTGCGTTGTTACATAATTAGGAAGTACTTAAATAGGTAAAGAAATAAACTGTAATCGTCAGTATTATCAATTTTTTGTACGTAAATAACGCCGACTTTATAAAACAAAAAACCTATTCAAAACGATTGCAACATCTCTCTCTCACTATCTCTCACTCTATCTCTCTCACTCTATCTCTCACTCTCACTCACTCTCTCACTCACACTCACTCACTCACTCTCTCTCACACTCTCTCTCACACTCACTCACTCTCACTCACTGTCGCTCACGCACTCTCACTCACTCACTCTCACTCTCACTCACTCGCACTCACTCACTCTCACTCTCTCACTCACTCACGCTCACTCTCTCATACTAACTCACTCAATCTCACACTCACTCACTCTCTCTCACACTCACTCTCTCACTCTCTCTCACACTCACTCACTCTCACACTCTCTCACACTCACTCTCTCTCACACTCACTCACTCTCTCTCACACTCACTGTCGCTCACGCACTCTCACTCACTCACTCTCACTCACTCTCTCTCCCTCACTCTCACTCACTCTCACTCTCTCTCTCACTCTCTCTCTCACTCTCTCTCTCTCACGCTCACTCTCTCTCATACTCACTCACTCTCTCTCATACTCACTCACTCTCTCTCATACTCACTCTCTCTCATACTCACTCACTCACTCTCTCACACTCACTCACTCACTCTCACTCACTCTCTCTCCCTCACTCTCTCACTCACTCTCACTCACTCTCTCTCACGCTCTCTCACACTCTCTCTCATTCTCTCTCACACTCTCTTTCACTCTCTCTCACACTCTCTCACTCTCACTCACTCTCTCTCACACTCACTCACTCTCACTCACACTCACTCTCACTCTCACTCACTCTCTCACTCTCACTCACTCTCACTCATTCACTCTCCCTCACTCACTCTCCCTCACTCACTCTCACTCACTCTCACTCACTCACTCTCACTCACTCTCACTCACTCACTCTCACTCACTCACTCACTCTCACTCACTCACTCACTCTCACTCACTCACTCTCACTCACTCACTCTCACTCACTCTCTCACTCTCACTCGTTTGTTGGTCTATGTTACGGTGATTTTACTAATCGGACCGGTGCGGTGGTTCCTGTAAAGGATTACAGGAACCACCGAACATAATAATATGCAGTCAGGAGACAGCTTAGCTCGTTCAAGCAAACTTTTCAGCTTTATAAATACAAAACAAGTAACAAGCAAAATAGATGATATAAGTATACATACAAGTATAAAACGAGTCTTTGTGAGTCATATTCGCAGAATGAAAAGTCACGAGCGGTTAGCATAACGTGCTACATTAAAGTTTATTTTATTGTGGTCGTTTCCAACGAACGCGCGGTCAAAATATGAGTATTAACTATTAACTCAAACAGAGAATATAACAATATTTCAGAGTATGACGATTTATTAATGTTGGTATTAATTTTAACGCGCTTTTATTAGCTTCACCTGTAGGTAACCGACTCCTCTGGTCTAGACTTAGACGATTTGGAACCACCGTAAACGGACAGATTTAATTCAAACTTTGTGCACTTCAAGAATCGGTGACAATACAATAATTTCATGCGTTTAAGCGTGTTTTAGTTTAGTAATTTTTAAACTATCTTAATTATTATCCAGCGTCTTCGTCACGTTATCTTATTGCAGTCTAACACCATACAAATTTTCACCCTCTGTTTAATTTTAACCCTCTTCAAGATTTGCGATAAAAAGTAGCCTCATCATAGCCAGGATTACAATGAAAAATCATCGTAATTGCTTGAGCGATTTTGGCAACAACTAAAGCACACGTTTAAAACAAATTCGAAATAAAGAATAATCGTACCTAATGTATATTAGTTTGCAAAATTACAATAATTAAATATTATTAGGCATGTTAAACTAAAACTGCTCCTATAACTATATAAACCTATATATCCTATATAAACATTATGGCTATTATGCCATAATGTTTATAAGCTTTCAACTAAAATAAATAGCATTAAACATATATCAAGGGAACAAGTAAATACGTTTTTCCCCACAACACATCAAATATTTGCATTGGCAGAACGATAACAACAATAGGCTTTTGATGTTCAATTATCTCCGCCTATTGTGTTACCGTCAAACCGTCAAATCAAAAGACAGGAAATGTGTCTTGCCAAATGAAATATTATTCATCATTCATATTTTCGATATTGTTAACTAATTCTATGAGTAAGAGGAATCGTATGATCACAGTAAATAGAACACGTACAGTAGCGTAATTTCCTACAAAACGTTCGAAACGTTTCCGCTACTCAAACGCATCGATGAGACTCCTAATAGGTAAGCAACCGCTTCAAACGTTTTGAAGGGAGTTACTGTTTGTATTCTTTACTGTGGTTAATATTATGTACTAGGTTTTCGAAATTCAACCATATAATTGTTGGTACTGTCCCCCGCGTTCCCCTGCTAACAACACAACGACAAATCTCTCGCATCTTTACAACAATCTGTACCAATGTAAGTCGATTTAACATGACTACAATTTACTCTGATGAACATAAAGAGATATCCGGTGCGTCCAGACACATAAGAAAATTTCTCTAGTCTAGTCTTGTAATTGAACGCTTTTTTTACTTTTCCTTATTAATATAATATCTACAATAATAGAGTAAAGAAAGAAGGCTTTGATTTAACATTTGTGATATCAAAAAGTACCTACCTACCGAACCAATTATAAAATCTTTATAGCGAATCAGAAACGAGACATAGGTATAAATAATAATGTAAATTGCTAAGTCGATATGGAGGGTAAATTTTAGAGATAGTTGAAAGTTTGAAAACTGAAATAGACAATGTGAATTAGTATCAAAGTTTTGAAAGTTTGTTCACAATTTCGTATCAATGTGTATTTTGGAATAAGACTTGGACGTATTTAAGCACGCACTATAATAATATATTTCTAACGCTGTTGGCTAGTCTCTTTACAGATAGACCTAACCGAAATTCGGTCAAGATTACAAATAAACCACCGCGACCGATGCAAAATACATCAAGTACTCTCCGAAAAGTGCAAATTACACATTGAGATAATATTAATAGGAGACGACACCGCCTACATCACTTATGTTCCACTCAACATACGTCATGTGACGTATGTTGAGCGGTATTTTTTAATGGTTTTAAAGTGAAACGCATCAAACATGCCTTCGTGTGTGTTACGATATTGCACAAATAATACAAATAATACGGAAAAGTGCAAAGGAATAACTTTTATCGTTAAGTACCTAACTAAATAATAATTTTTAAAACTTAGTTAGAGCAAAAAAATGGCGCACAGATTTTGTTCGTGGTGTCTCCTCCATACGTAGTAATATTATCTCAATGAAATTACATGACATTTCAGTTTACATCTAACTCGGTATAAATCAACAAAGATCATTAAAACGTCGCACAGCAAATGAAGCATTATCATAAATAACAAGTGATAGTTTTACGATACGGGACTCGGCAATAACGTCAAACGAAATATAACTATTTTATTAAATTTCATACGCGATTAAATACTTAAAGATCATTCACAGTGTATTTGGCACGCGTTCTGAATGTTTATATAATGTTATAACGTTACGTTCTGTCTGTTTGTTGTCATCATTTTCGATGTTGGGAATTACTCATCAAAGAAATTCTTGAAACGCGTCGTAATCGCTTTTAATTTGGCTCTAAATAGATTGAAAAACGCTGCGTCTCTCATCAAATGTCACGAGCATTATTTGGCAATTTTTCTGAAGAAAAAAATGTATGTAGTTCGAAATATAAATGCTAACAATTGACGAGTTCCATTTAGAAAAATCTATACCAATAGATGAACATTTCATGATGATATTGTATGTTTCACAGCCCTACCTACTAAACTACAATAAATATATCCAGTCAGTAAACTACGTTTTAAAACGCTTCAACCAACACAAATCTACCACGTCACTTCATTTGTAAGAAAAACTGCCTACTAGCAATACTACCTACACCCACATATAAACGCAATTCGAACTTGCACGTGCCTTGCACATTACAAAAAAAATCATTAAAATAAATAACAAAACACAATATCATACGTCGCTCAATACGCGAGTCAATATTTCATACTTGTAGCGAAAGAATAAATTCGCATCCGGCATGCTCTTAAATAATTTCGACTTGATGAAAACTATGAAAGACAGCGTTTGCTAACGTAATACATTAGACTGTATAATACTGAATAGGTAGATATATTGTATTGAACAATCCTAGAGGAACGCTCACCTGAATAAGGCTTTTATGCACTGCGCGATTTACTAAAATCGCAAATTTAATGTGTAAATATGTTTAAAATATACTTTGTCATTGCATTTTTATGTGCTTCTTCAATATTTTGTTATTTCTCTTGACAATCTTTTCAAACGATATAGAAGATCGATATTCTAAAGAAATGAACATTTATAGTAATAAAAATGTTCTCTAATTTATTTTCATACAACAAAAAATGCTGTAAACATCATAAGCAAGCACAATAAAAATTTAACAGCAAATTACCTATCGAAAGAACCATCCGTTAATAAAATCAACAACAGCGCTGAATAGTAACAATGTAAAACAAACTGCCCTCGAGAGAACAATTACCAACAGGCGGATTGATTAAAACATTAAAAACATCAATTCCGCATCGAAAGCGCCCAAAATAGCTGAAAACGCCGGCGGCATTCAATTTACAGGATTACAGAATCAATGGTACGCTGCGTCTGTACGTCTAAATCTGTCGAATGTCTTGTACACGCATGGAACACATTGTTTGAAAATCGAATAGAATGCGATTGCGTCTTGCGTACTAAGCGGTGGGCGACTGATTGTCTTTCGCGTATAATCTGCCTTATTGGCGTGGCGCCAAAAGATGATATTGTGCATACTTTCGTTGATTCATCCGGGGATTATTCCGCAGCGTCATATCTGCCGCTTGATTAACAAATTGATATTTTAATATCGCCCCGTGTACGTCAGACGCGTCTTCGATCTTAATTTGGTGCAATTAAAACGATGATATTATGATGATATAATCACAGTATTGTAGATAACGATTTAGACGTATATGTTTGATATAGGAAATACTAATAATACCAATGCGTTGGTTGTGATGCAATACTAATTGATTTGAAGAATATTAATGTACCTATATTTTCTTTTTACTTAAATACATGTATTTCTCCTTTGTTGAGATGTCAAATTAATATTTATAGCATCAATGTAATAATTAATGAATAGAGAATGAAGCCGTGCAAAACAAGTATCTATTACAAAAAATACGCGATTGATGTTATAAATCATAAACAAGTTTTCCTTTTAAAAACAAAACGGTCCATTTATACACGGGTCAATGCACTTTGGCAACCATGCAATGTTATAAATTATTTTAACATGTAAAACAACGAATACCACTGTGTTTTAAGAATTAGTACCTAACTACTTGTACATATAGGTAGCTAATAAAATATTTTTTTGGATAATCTTAAAACGTATTTTTTTTTTATATCATTTAAATCCCTACTAATATTATAAGTGCGAAAGTAACTCTGTCTGTCTGTTACGCTTTCCAGCTTAAACCTCTCAACCGATTTTGATGAAATTTGGCACAGACAATCTTTAGACCATGAGAAAGAACATAGGCTACCTTTTATCAAAACACCACGTGGGCGAAGCCGCGGGCGGAAGCTAGTGCTTTATAAATGAAAAATGAAATCGCCCTCGCATGGCGAAAGACGCAGGTTCTCGAACCTCATGATCGATTTTTTTTATTTTTTTAGATATGTAGGTATATTTATTATATGATAATAATTATAACTATACGTGAATACTATCTTGATATGATATAGACTGTAGTCGTATAAAATTTATATATTTGACGATTCAAAAGCAACTGTAGTTGAATAAATTTAGCTGTTAACAATTTTAATTCTAGTTAAATTAATAAACGATTTTTAAATATTCAAACAAACATAAATACAATCAGGCATTACAAAAAATAATCCCACTTATAAAGAACAAACACGCCACAAACATTTCTAGCGCAGCCTGGAACCAAACCGCAAGCTCGCATTGTTGACAAAACCATAACAATACATGTAACGGAATATAGTCTTTATATAAAGAGAATACAGCATATAGTCGCGTGCAAGTTTTGTTTTTATAACATGAACGGGAACATGTGCGCTGTACATAACCTATGGTAATGAAAGTTTTTTCTAACGTTGGAAAAACGGTATTGTTTATTCTATATTATTTCAAACAAAACTGATTAAAGAAAGTCGTTGATTATTGATATTATTTCATAAGTAAATCATATGTAGGCGGCGCGCGCTTTTAACCCACAAACGAAGGTGTTTAATTTTTTATGATTCATATAGAGCTTGTAGAGAAAATCAATACTTAAGTGAGTAAATAGGTTTTGATCTACATAGTTTTCTTTTAGAATCTCACATTCATTACAAACAATATTTAACAATTTTATCGTTAACTAAATACTACACCAAGAAGCAACATTTACCTAAGTAATAAGTCAACACATAAAGTTAAGTAATAAGTCACAAACCCGCTTACCGCTGACACACGTTTATAACTCGCATCAAAACCCTAACAAAATTAAAAAAAAAATCCACTCTCCAATTTTTAATCACCCTGTATACACTACAAATATGTCAGCCGATAGTCGATTTCATAAAACTGCGCTACACGAGCTCAATACAAGCCGCGGGTGGCGTTGACACAAATTTGCATTCGACTAAGCCTCGGTTGTATCGCGTGCGTTATTTTTAACTAACGTACGGAGATTGAAGTGTGACATCGGTGAAATGGAAAATAAATTTCTTGTACATACAGGATGTTACTTTTTTATTGACTACATAGAAGTTTTATTAAAATTATTTTGTGACAATCATTACTTAATGTTTTAAGAATATGGTTGCAAGAACACTTCAACGTAAGTGATATCTATACTAATATTATAATGCTGAAGAGTTTGTTTGTTTGAACGTGCTAATCTCAGGAACTACTGGTCCGATTTGAAAAATTCTATCTAGTTAGATAGCCGATTTATCGAGGAAGGCTATAGGCTATAGGCTATATATCATTACGCTAAGACCAACAGGAGCGGAGCCGCCCGCGAAGCGAAGCCAGTAATTAATAAATTACATTCTTAACCAGTTTTAACGACTTTAATTAAATATTAGTTTATAATCGAATTATCAATCTTTAACAAAATTTTCAATTTAAAAATACATCTTACCTTATTAGTTATTATCATCATATTAGACTACACGTTTCACAAGACAAACGTATAACCGTAGGTTGCCTGGCAGAGATTGCTGTGTATAAGAATAAGGCCGCCTATTGTGCAAAATTTTTGTATCTCATTAATTTGTACCACATTTCCTACATTGTTTGTACAATGAAGTGTTATAAATAAATAAAATAACCTTTAACTCCACACTCCACATTTAGACACACCAAAATTGGACTGACTTTCAGTCTGTTTTTCACCGTCTAGACTGAAAATCTAGGTCGGAACTGGAATAGCCTAACATGTCCAAGCCGGGAATAGCAAAGTTAGTAAAAGCCACGTGTTTCAATTGTTATTTATTATGTTACACGTCTGTTATAGTTTTGTTTGACACTTTTATAACAACATTTGACATGTTTAAAGTTTAAGTTTGTTTTAAAGGTTCTATTATATTATCTTAGTGTTGTTGTGGGTAAAAATATAAACGAAGGGATAAAGACCATTTTCAACTGAAGAATAATTGGAAGTATTTTAATAATTTTGTGTGTTATTGTGTTTGATTTATTCCTCCCTTTATTAGAAATAGTAAATAGTGCCGAGAGGAATAGGGACAAAATAGTTAAATGTTACAATTTCTAAATGAATGTTCATTACATTATAACTTTAAGTCTACCTAAAGTAAAAACAAAAAAATATATAATAGAAGTATTTTACAAATGAGAAACAGTACCATTAGCAATGGGATTAGAAACAGAAGCCTACATTAATCAATCCAAAATTTCTGTTTTCAATCTTGTAAGAAGATTATCAAATCTAACTTGAATGACTTATAGTAGTTACTTAAAGTTTATTTTGATCCTACTAATTCAACCATTATTCAAAAACCATAAGATTTATTTCGACACGAGGACTTTTTGTTATACTTAAAATAACAGTCAATTACAATTATTCTACAGCCTGAGAATAACAAAATATCAAATAGGAGTGCCATTCCATTTTATTTCATTCTATATATCAAGAATCCCATCCATAAATTACATAGTTAGATACTCTGACGTCACAACTAAATCGCATACTAATCCCGCGCATACGCACATCTCGATCAGCTGACCTTTGCACCCGGGTATTGCTGTATCGATGAGGCGGGGCAATGCACCTACCTACCTATTGGTTGCTGATTGCATGCCAATTTCAATTTATTTATTCTTCATTGGATATAGAATTACAAAGTGAAGTATTTTAGAAATAAAAAAAGTTGGTATATATAATAAATTGTATACAATTAGCGGCCTTATGGTTATCAGACATTTCTTCCAGGCAACCGATTCAGCCTGCATGTAGCGAACGCAAATATCTGAAGATTTGTAGTAAGTTTTTTTCATATTATCTTCTTTCCATAACAAAAGCAAAAACGTTAAAAAATCTAGCCGATTTGGTCGAGCCGTTCTCTAGTTTTACGCTATGTACTATAGATTTACATTGAAGGTATGTGTGTAAGTTTGTTTGCATAAAATTGTTTATATGTTTAAAACGTCTCTAATTAATTGTACCATCCATTCACGAACGTAAATAAAACACAACAATAAATCATTTATATTTGCATAGATACATTTTATTACACTATTATAATATATCAGTTACATTGTTTACTTGCTTGAGAATAGTGTTATTTCTGATCATGTGTAACAGATACAAAATAATGGAATATTTAACAAACAATTACAATTAATTTAGTACACAGGTATTGAAAACATTTTTTATTAGCAAAATCCTCATCTCTTTTCCTATATTCACTTTATTAAATAAGTAAGTATCAAAAATCTTATATATTAAACAAAAGCCGAAAATTTCTTCAATATCACCATAAAACTCCACTATAAATAACAATTAGTAGCCCAGACAAAATATAACGCCTATAATCCCAAATGACGTCATCATCCTTCCACAGATGGCCATTTCGTAGCAAGAATATAGCCACTCAGCCACCGTTATATATTTAGTTATTACTAATTTTATTCTAGATAAACTTTACCTTCCTCAAGAACCTCTTTATCTATGTAATAATAACTAAATCTATTAAAAAAAAACTAAAGAACACGCTTTAATACCTAAGATGAGCCTATGAAATTATCCCTGAAATGCGTTCAAAGTATGAACTAAAGTGTGTTTAAAGTGTGTGAACTGACTCCAAAATCGGTTACGTACAGTGAAGCTAATAAGCCTGTTACAGAGAAATCAAAAGTCCATACGTAGTTTTAAAGATCAAAAATACATACGGACAGACAGATTTTGTATTATACTATGTAATAACGAACCAGAGATGAACTTTTAATCTAAACTATTTTCGTAGTCAGGTCACTGTTTTCTTGATAGTCTAATTCGATTTAGCGTAGTTTCTCACGTAGTTCTTTGTGCTCGATCTATATAAGATTCTATGGAAATTAGCTGAATATAATTATTCCACTTCTACTACTGGGTCAATACCAATAACTTTTTCAAAAAGACGAAAGCAAATTTTAATAATAATATAGTCTTATAAGAAGTTAATCTATCAGATATTCCCTATTTGCAGTACTATGTTATACTAATGATTATTATCACTTCTACAACTCATTGCTTGTTAAGTGAAATGCTTTAGTTACTGTAAAGTTATCATGCCTGCTTACAATGCCTTCCTACACAACCTACAATTTAAAATAAAAAAAACGAATAAAGATAGACCGTCCAATTAACTAAACCTTCACGAAAAATTATTATAAAATAAAAGAAGCGACTAAACTTTAAAGTATCTACGTTCTTTAAAACTCTAATCTATGATTCATCCTCATACCATTACAAATTACAATACATCAAAACAAGTATGATGTAACGCAAACACTTCTAAATAGCAGATCATTGGCCGGTGCATACGCACTCTTATATCTGCTTGAGGTAACCTTTTTATAGACGTAGGTATGCGGTACGCAATTAAACAGAAGGTTCAATAAACCTATTGCGATCGGTGCCAATAGATTTATGTTATTGTTTGAATTAAAACTGCGGTGTAATTAATAATAAATCAATTGGGTTATTCTTTGAAAGATATGCATTAATGTTTTATCACCCATCTACTCATAAATAGGTATACTTTGATGATTATTGTTTACTAGCTGTTCCCCGCGGTTTCACCCGCATTGCTCCGCTCCTGTTGGTCATAGCGTGATGATATATAGCCTTATAGCCTTCCTCGATAAATGGGCTATCTAACGCCGAAAGAATTTTTCAAATCGGACCAGTAGTTCCCGAGATTAGCACGTTCAAACAAACAATCAAACAAACAAACAAATTCTTCAGCTTTATAATATTAGTACAGATTTCCATTAAAATACTAAAATTTTCGGTTCTACCTACTTATAGTTACTTTTCCTTACTTCGCTTTTCATAAACTGTCAAAGAAGAAGAAGTCAGAGATCCTGTACCATAACAATGAAACATTTTTTCACAACAACAAAACATAATATGGATTCCCTTATCTACGCGTTACATCCTCCATCTTTTCTCTATAAGCTAGCGTGTACAACCACGATAAGAGGCAAAACAATTTTATTACAGTCTTTTCGGGGATACCATGCATGTTTCGGTTTTGTAAAGAAAATATAAACAAACATTGGCTTGAATGGACGGCGAAGTTATTATTAAGAACTGCCTCGAGGCTTGCTTATATTAAAGTCAAGGGATGCCATTGAATCTAATATGATGAAAACTATATTTAGAAAATTGCAATGATTCGTTATTAATTCGTATTAAAATAAAATAAAAAAAAATAAAATAATATTTATTTGCTTAAAATAAAATAATTATTATACTTAGATAAGTTTACAATTTCTGATAACTTTTGATTTAAATAGAGATACTTTCGCTTGTTTGTTACCCGCTAAGTTATTGCTTTTTGGGAAGATTTTCCATTATCACATAGATTAATTTTGATTCAGAATTTGTCAAAACAATCTTAAATCTAAAGCATCGATATTTAACTCCAAGGTCCTATCAGGTGTTTCCAATACGTTTTAGCATTAGCAAGTTGCATTTATCAACGAATAAACTTACTTGATTCAGGATTATTGTCACTAGATGAGAATCGAAGACAATATCAGTTCTTAGGATATAAATTAATAATACTTTGGAAACTTGAATACCATCGAACATCTTATAATATAAAAATGAATCGCAAAATGTGTTGGTAAGCGCATAACTCGAGAACGGCTGAACCGATTTCGATAATTTTTTTTTATTATATTCCTTGAAGTGCGAGGATGGTTCTTATGTAAGAAAACGTAAATATTATGTACCACGGGCGAAGCCGGGGCGGACCGCTAGTTAGAAATAAAGATAATTTGGTATCTGGTATGTATATACCATCGAACATTAGAAATAGAGATATTTTGGTATTTGGTACCTATGTATTCAATTAAATGTTATTCGTTGGGAATTGCAATAATCTTATTTGCACAATTTTAAAGTATTCCATTGATCATTTGTTATTATTACGAATGTTGGCTAGACGAAAATGAAAAATATAGCGTATCATTGTTGACTCACGTGCGTTCCCGGAAGAGACAAATTGTTTATGCTTTTCTTACGGTCTTTATATTATTCATCATATATTTTATAAACATTATCACAAAAGTAGGTATGTTAGGTTAAATAGAGATACGATTTTGACTGTTTAACATAATATAAAGAAATCATTCCCATGAAATTATGAAAAAATTGCCTACACTGCGAATATTTTACATGATTCTATCAAATTTTGATCCTTAGATGAACTTCGTTTTGTCTACACATTATATTTATGAAATATGTTTCCCGTATATTATTATTTATATTCTCGAGGTTTAAACCATCCCTTAACATCGAGAAATCTCGCAATTCTCGAGCTTTACCGAAACAAACGAACAACAATCGATTTTTATTACATTCGCGAAACGCAAATGAACTAGTGTAAAAGCCGAAAAAATGTAAATACATAGGCTACAAGATGGACAGACATCAAGCGGGCGACCATTAGCGTGACAAATGAGCGCAAATGTTGATCTAAAATAAGATGAAATGCTATCTCGCAACACGTGGTGCCGGCGTCACTATCATTGGGCATGTGCCTAGCGAAAGACGTGCTATTTGATCACCTAGAAAGAAAGCATGCACAACAGCTGTACCCCGCGGTATTACCTGCATTGCTCTGCTCCTATTGGTCTTAGCGAGATGATATATTTATCGAGGATGGCTATAGACCTGCCTCAATGAATTCATCATATAAATGAGGTATTTAACACTGAAAGAACTTTTCAAAGAAACGTATTTTTGGAAATTTACGCGTTCAACCAAACTACTGGCCTCTTGTAGCCGATTTCAATTTATTAGGTATTAATCCACATTCTTATCCATTCATACACGCACCCGTGGGCATCCACCTACCTATACATATATATTTCTATCCATATCCATAATATAGCATAAAGTGTAACTTGCCTTTATATTTTGGAAATGATGACTAAGATATTATCGATACCTAGTTTACATACGTAAATATTAATTTAGAATAATTATCAATTAAAAAATAACTATACGATATCATAGCTGCTACCGGAACAGAATCTTACACCAGGAATTGGGTCACACTGATCAGTTTTACGAAACTTCATACTTAGGTAAATTGCCTCGTAAAAATAATTAGTAGCTCACATTAACTTGTGCTCGCTTTACTTTATATGGGCATTAAAAATTGACTGGTCGATAAAATGAGGAAAATGTGAATATATTTTCTGAATTTTTCGTTTTTTGTGGATTTGGACGTATAGGTAAGATAAATAGATATTTACGCGTGTAATTCATATAATGTAGATATGAATAGGTGTATTTGAACCGAAAACCTTTTAACATTTACCTAACTAAACATCATTTTTCAATTTACTTTTAATAAAATCATAATCGTAAAGGGAATATCAAGAACATTTTGCACTATTTTGCAGTCGATACTAAAACACCGAGAAATAATTAATTAACAGCCGTCCTTAAACAAGTATCTCTAATACATTTTTACACAAAAACAAATTCATCAAAATAACATAAAATCCACTAACCACTACCCCCAAAACCCCCAAATTCATTCCATTCATAGAATAGTCGAACTTGTAAAATTACGTAATTACAAAAACTTTGTACACCACATTGCCGGGTCCGTAACGTCTCAACTTAGATTGAAATATTTAACTATCGCAAAATTCTAATTAATTTACAAACGTTTCAAGTTTTCCGGGAACAATCTTCGTTTAAACTCGCCATTTTCTCGAATCCGACCCACATTGTATTCGAGTTTGTTGCTACATTAACGATATTGTAGTTTTATGTGTGCCTACACTTTGCATTAATCAGGTATTCTAATTAAATATGTACCTACTTTTACTACACCTAAAATAATATATGCCCTATTAAACTGTTTTCAGTGTGTTTATAATTTATATCCAAAGTAAGTAACCTTCTTCAATAAAGAGTAGCATTAATGTATTCAATCCATTTCTATCTTATACAAAATAAATTAAAATTATCTATACTATAAAGCTGAAGAGTTCGTTTGTTTGAACGCGCTAATCTCAGGACTGGTCCGATTTGAAAAATTATTTCGGTGTTAGAGAGCCCATTCATCGAGGAAGGCTATAAGCTGATTATATTATATCATCACGCTAAGACCAACAGGAGCGGAGTCACGCGGGTGAAACCGCGTAGCGCAGCTAGCATAAAATAAATTAAAATTATAATCAATAAATCTATACTACGATCTTTACACAAAACTAGCTGCCCCGGCAGACATTGTTCTGCCCTATTTCCCGATGTATATTGGCAATTCATTTTTATATAGATTCACATTATCCACCTTGCACCAATTAATAGTTCCCCCATCAACACCTAGCACAAGTCTAGACCATAATCCACACTCAACTAATCCACGGGCCATACATCATTTGTGACTGTAGCGAGTAAATCAATGTAACAGCCCATTAACGTCCGCACTAACTTCGACCTTTCTGAGAAACTGTATTCTTGAACGGATTATTTTAGGATAGTCCATAAGTTTCGGTGTTTTGTTAACAACGGACCTTGATTTTAGATTTATTTTGGCTACTATAGAACTGGAAGCGTCATAAGAGTTTAACTACGTTTACGTTAAGTTTGTCGTACAAATGGAAAATATTAACAATAGTAAAATATACATCACAAATCACAATTGGTGAAAATAAATTCACATGAAAATAGACAATATTATCTCCAGACTCTTCTCTGCAGAAACGTCTTTCCAAAACGTTGGTAAATACTAAATATTAATCTATCTATGTTGAGGATGCAAAAGCAAATCAATCATTACTACAACCAAAAACGCTTGTACTGACCACTTTTTTAATCATCACGCAACCAACCCTGAGCCTACAACCTAAAATTAAAAAAAAACTTGCAACACCGCGCTCTGTCCTGTCACTTTGACAGCTGTCACCACTCGCGCCACGCGTGATGTATTGCCGACGCGAGCGTGTGCGCGTTTTGTTCACAACACTTGTACTCTGACTATATAGCGGGTGACAAGTTGCATAATTAGATGCGGAGGGTTGGACAAATGTTATGCGACGTAAGTATGATCATGTTTTGTGTTGACTGAAGGAAAAGCTAGTGTTTTCTTGTGTTAGTATTAACGTCAAGACATGTCACCTATTGCCGTGACGACGCTTGCTGTAGTGTTCGAAGCGTAACAATAAGAATAAACTTTAACTTGAATAAAATTTCATGAATACAACGAAAACCTGCTATTATCAAAAACGGCTGCATCCTATAATCATATATAAGTTAAAAGCATAGTAAAATGAATTAACATCAACGTAAACAACCTTAAGACGATACACAAAAAAAAATCCACTGCTTGGCGGGCGGAGTCTAGCTCGCTATCGCGAACGCGGGTGTGCGCGAAGTCATTCTTGCAAACTCGCCGCGCTGCCGCTGGCCGACTCAGGACAAACATGTATGGAGTCGTCATACAGTTATAATATTGTTATACATTTATTTAATTGTTGATTTATTGGTTTTATTTTCTTGCTTATAAACAAATAATCTTCTTTTTAACAACTACTTAGACATTATTGATAATTATTATTACATATTTCGTAATGTTTACTTTATTACAAAATAGTACGGGTTATAAATAATCTTTAAAATAACAAAAAATATTGTTACTCTGAAAAAATGAAATGGTACTCAATAACGCGGACTACTGAATTGATTTAGATAGAATTTGATGCTGACGTAGATATTACATCATGCCCAGAAATGAAAGGTACTATTTCTGAAAGAAGTTATAAACCCTAATTCTTCTCAGTCAAAGTCAAGAGTGGAAGATATCACTAATACAGTAAAACTGATGCGAAACTTTAGATGTTAATTTGTATATTTTTTTGTTAGTTGTTACTTAATCACGTCAAGACTACATTACCAATTTTGATAAAATATAGCTAATTGCCTGGATTTACACATAGGATACTTTTTATCCGAACTGAACACTTCTGTGGGATAAAACAGGATTCACGATATAACCTAATTCCACGCGGGCAAAGCCGCGGTCGGAATAATATTTATACCAATAATAATGTATTATAAACATTAAATTAAGTTTACAACAAAAATACATAATATTAGCTAATGTGAAAACGAATCAACCAATCATCACACAACAATGAAATGTGCACACAAATATTCATCCAAATCGGTTAATGTGATTAGGAGGAGTGACTGCAACGCCATCTTCCGGGCCCAATTGTGTTTCCAGATCATCCAGGAACTCAATTTAATATACTTACACAAAATTTTTCGAAATGAAAACTCACATTACTATGTAAATATGAATATAAACCTGTTTTAGTACTAAGCAATTTCCCGCACAGGTGTAGTAAGTATAAATGAAATAAATATCAACATCAAATTCTTTATACAACATACTTATCTACCACCTAATAAGAAATGATAATAATTCTTGAAATTTTTTCGTATTTTTTTAAAATATAATACTACTCCAATGAGCTCCTGTTCCATATTATGTCCACCATACTTCCACTAAGTTCACCATGATTTTTTATTTCTTTGCACTTTGTTGCTTTTTGCTAAAAGTGGAATCATGCGATAAAACCAGTAGAGCGTTGATAACATACATTTTTGACTGAATAAAGGTACTAACGAAGGAGTGGGTTCACATTGTGAACAATCAGTGGGTTTATTTTCCTTCTGAATTCCGGATTTCTGAAAAGATTATCTATGCTATAAATGAAAAAACCTTACACATTCGTTATGTACTTAAAACAGGGGTACATATCAAACATCGTCTATAATACAATTATCATCAAATTTAAAATAAAACCAACTTACTTCATTAATTTGTTCCAATTGTAAGCATTCTTTTTCCTCCAACCTTTATGTTTCTTCTTCTTATTTTCTTTATTGTCCCCATTTGTCTCATTTTGTCTTATCGTGTTGTCACCCTTTTTTACGATTGTGCGAGCGACACAAGTTCCCCGTGTGACGGCCGTAGCGGGAATGACTCGTGCAGCGATCGGGGTAGGAAGGTACAGGGCGGCTCTCGCTATATTGGCTGGTCGCGCGCTAATTTCAAGTATTTCTTGTTTATTTCAAAACCATCGCATATTTCAAAATTCTAACTCGGTAGACGTATAGGTTGTATATTTTATAGTTAATATCCAAAAAGTCGTAACTTTACGTTTGTTATTTTGAAGATGCCAGAGATTAAAAAAAAATAACAATGAGAACTTTGTATTTTTTTTCTATCGAGAAAATATCATGGAATCATGTTTCTAAAACGGTAGACGTATTGTGTTACTATTGAACTTTCTTGTCAAGCATTTTCATCACGACAACTTTAATAATATAAAAATTACGAAGGTTTAAAAAGGGCCGTAAATGTTAGAAAAATTAATTCATCACCTTAAAAGAAATTTAAACTTTGTTAAACATTATTTTTTTAAAGCCGTAACTCTTATACATATTTGAACAAATTGAATACACAATCAATACTACACTTATAGTTTCGACAATCATTTCTTACCTTGAACTCTAACAGAAACTAACCATTAGGTACAGTTAACAAAAAACAATTGCTACAAGTTGGAAAGATCAAAAATGATCAATACGCGGAAACTGCTAATTGTATTTAGTCTATGTCTGTGAAAACTCAATTCCATAAACATTCGGTTAATATCAGACGTTGTTGGAAAAAACTTTCTAAGTTTTATACTGTTTTTGTAACGTAGGTAGTTTATTTTCTCGGGTTAACATTAGATACCATTTAAATAAAAGATTCAATCAACATGTTATAAATCTTTTAAATTTAGGATTATTTATCACAATTCAATGTGGTATTTATTTACAACTAGCGGTCCGCCCTGGCTTCGCCCGTGGTACATGTTTACGTTTTCTCTCCATTAGAACCTTGCTCGTACTTCAAGGAACACATATTATAAAAAAAGAAATATTGAAATCAGTCCACCCGTTCACGCGTGATGCCGTGACCAAGGGAAATATGGATTCATTGTTATATACCTCTATATATATAGAGAGAAGATTATATTCATAATAGGTATGACGAAGATGTATGTAAAGTAATGTAGGTATGCTCTTTATGTTACAACATTTTAGTTTTTAAATTCATTTCCTTCCCTTATTTCTGTAATAAATACATTATTACAAAAAAACTGTTCCTACTTTCTCCATCAAACAAAAACATTTTTTCACACATTATTTTTATCAAAATGGCAACACTTACTACTGGTTTAATGAAAAACAACGGTAAATCTAATTGCATTAACGATATCCATTAACCACGGCATTCATAACGAGTGTGTCGGATTTGCGAGATGTATTAAATATCGTATTAATTGGCGTCTCGGATATATTAACTGTTACTTGCATTTTACTTGAAAATTGATTTCTCGCTAATATATTTTTTAATTGTAGTACATATTATTATTCATACGATTAAGTCACAGTATTACGATATTATTAAGTATTAAATTGTTGCAAATTATCTGAGGTATACATAACGATTCAAATACCTACACTATAAAAGACAGTCTGCAGTAAAAACATCTTTTATATATTATTGTGTCCATAGGTACCTATATGTTATATTGTTAAGATTTTAAAAGGTGTACAATAAAGTATTTTTCATTGATTCATTTAATATGAAGAATGTAATTTTGTAAGCAGTTAAATCGATCTTGGCCCATAAACGAGTCAAACCATGGATAGAAGATAGTTTACTCAAACTTAAAAATTACATATGTACGCTGAAAAGCAAAATCTTATAATATAAAATAAACAAAACCAAAATGCGAAGAAAATAACGATATATGTAGTTCCTACTACATTAGAATTTGGAAAGATTATACAAATCGGGACAAACTATCGAAAAATCAGATACTGTGGTGAGTTTATTTATATTCCATTGTACGTATGTCAAAACAATAAGTGTTAACTTACGTTGTCTTTTGAAATAAAAGTCTTCAATGTTATTCGACACCGACGAAACAAAATGTGTTAGTATTTTAAACAGAAATAGCTTTTTTTAAAGAGATTGACAGTTCTGAAATAGGAGCTTGATAGGCTAAAATAATCAATCTATGCTTATTTTTACAATAAGAATTTATAGGTGTAATATTCTTCCTAAAATCCTAAAGCCCAAGCTATGTCATTCTAACTAATTCGATTGGCTAGGAAATCCAACACAGAACGACGTTTATACATATCCTCACAAGGACATTACGAAAGAAATATAAAAAAATACTTATATATGGTATTAAAAAATACCTACACATTGAAGTGTGCAGACTCACAGCTAAATCTCACACCAGGTTGCCACAATTAGGTACACTTTTTCCCTCATAGATTTTTTTAAAACAAATATCTTGCCACTGTTATAATATTAAAAAAAATCCCCTTAAAATGAAAAGTCAACAGTAAACAATAATTGTACAACAAAACTAGTTAAACATGCCAAGAAGAACAACCCTATTCAAAATTATACTATGTTTATGGTTCAATTCATTATTAACGAAAATTAATTACTCTAACGCCTCCCCTGTGTAATTTAATGTAGGTAATACCTACTTCCGACACTCCTATGCAAATAATAAATTTCGTTAACAGCCAATATGCTTATGAGAATGAATAGATAATTATGTTTATACATTATACCTATATATTTAACAAGGAACTGTGACGTCATTAAAAATGATTAAACCTGTAAATATAAGTTCCTAGCTGAGCCCCGCGGTTTTAACCGCATTGCTTCCTGTTGGTCTTAGCGTGATGATATACAGCCATCTAAAGCCGCGTATAAACTAAGCGCGGCAAACCATCGAACATAGGCGCGCGCGGCGGCCGCGCACTATGTACACATGAGTAGAAAGACGGAACAGAGACTAAGCTTCTTAAGAACGTGCAAAATTGTTACCTATTTTGGTAGGGTTGTCACAATAGGTTAAGACAAATTAAACAAAACTACCTACTACAACCCAACCTAGGTATGTACACACTTACAATACATACATACATACTTACAAATGCTAAACTTGTAATAATAATGAAAGGTAAAAACACACCGTGTACAATTCTCATCTTATTAAAAAAGGACCTAATAAAATAAACGCAAGTAGGTACTTACTTGAAAAAGTAATAATCAAAATATTTACTCACCTATTGTACTCCTTGAGATAGTTGAAGTATGATATATTTTTAGTTTTTCTACTATTATTCATACACACAGTACAATAAACAACCATTTTTGACAATGAAATATTACGTTTTATATTAAAATATTCAAACTTGCAAGTTGCAACTAATAAAACAAACAACGTGCGTCGTATCAACCCTGAGACTGTCCTATGCCTGTGCAAGCGCAAACCGGTTTTTTCCAGAATCGCTGCGTACGCGACAAGCGGCCTGCGGTCACACACACATGCCCCGCGTACTTGTAGTAGTGCAATCGATTCTCGCGTTTGTTTGAAGCTTAGTCTCTGTTCCGTCTTTCTACTCATGTGCTATGTAGACGGGATCGCCGCGCGCGGCGACGCGAACATTGCCGCGCTCGAACGTGCCGCGGGGCGATCCGCTCACTGTCGGTTTTTGAGACCGCATCAAAGGAGCTTCAGGCGTTCGCTCGCGCGCCGTGTGGACGGTTTGTAGTTTTGGTGATTCGGCTCGCGCGGCGTCTACGTAAAAATGGACAACGAAAAGTGCCGTTTACTAATACAATTGTATGGCGCTAATGAATTTTTGTGGAACAGCAAATCCTCCCAATACCACAATAAATCGCTGAGGTATGATGCGTGGGTAGAAATCAGTAAGAAAATGGATATACCTATTCCTGACTTGAAAAGAAAATGACTACACTTTTGGCGTCCTACAGAAGAGATGTTCGTGATGGATCGCCTGCCGCGCGCGGCAACTACGTTCAACTTAAAATATATCTACATATTGGCTCGCGCAGCAAATGAACGTCAACTCTGGTCGAACATTGGCTCGCGCGGCTGCCGCGCTTAATTTATACGCACCTTAACACTTTTTCAAATTGGATCGTAGTTCCCGAGATTTGCGCGTTCAACCAAGCAACCAAAGATGCTAACTCTAGAGCTTTATAATATTAGGTAGTATAGATAATATTTGTAACCAATTACCAAACGGCTTGGCAGATTTTATGTGAATTAGATATGAGAATCAGTAGTAATAAGTCTTAAATTACTTTACACACCTAAATAATAAGAGTTGTAACATACTTGTTTTTGATTCAAAATCGTTTCGAACTGAACATATCAAGTTCGAATGCAACATTTGTAACGAGACAAGTAAAACCGGTACATTGTTGTCATCCCCTTTCGTTATTCTCAATATGTCGTACAATGCTTTATATCTACTACAAAAGGAAACCAGAGCGTATTGCTTTTACAATAGCTTCGGATATCGCGATCATTCGCTATAGAGTAATGAGGCATCATTATTTACAAATTGATAAGACCACAGTTGATAGCTAATTTATAAATATGTTATAGTTTAAAAAACCCCGCTTTTAAGATAAACTCATGAAATTTTTGTATTGTCACCGATCCTTGATACGCGTATAAAGCACTGTCGGTTTAAAGTGAATCAAAATGGACTCTAAAGGAGTTCGTTACAGTGTGTAATAATATCTTAATATAAATTATAAATCTCGTGTCACAATGTCCTCAATGGACTTCTAAACCACTTAACCGATTATAATAAAATTCACACACCATGTGCAGTTCGATCCAACTTGAGAGATAGGAAAGTTTAAACATGTAGGTACCACGGGCAAAGCCGGGGCGGACCATTAGTAATTAATGAAGTTTTTAATGACTGACGAGTGTCAAAGAAGACTGCACAGTGTCATGCTGGTTATTCTCTGTAGAAATTGCATTTCCGAACCGGTGGTAAATGGTAAATCTGTTATGACGATTCAAAAGTGCTTCTAGAAGAAGTGTTATTGCATTAATAAATATTTCAGTTTGATTTTGAAGCCTACTCACTCATTATCAACTCATTCGTGTGCAATAATGCAGGGTAACAAGACTCGTGCCATAGTGCAGTCGTGGTTGCCTGCGCCACAGGACAGTTCGGTCGAGGATGAAGCAGCATGGCTGGCAAACGCTATGGTGCAGGTTTGCGACGCGTCGATGCCCAGAGCCCGCTCTACTCCGCGCAGACGTCGGATGTACTGGTGGTCTGCCGAAATCGCCCAGCTGCGCACTTCTTGTGTGGCTGCGAGGCGGGCGTACACCAGACACCGGCGCCGGAGATGGCGCGATGAGGAGGAGGAAACGCGACTATATGCCGCTTACAGGGAGTGCGTGACGGCTCTGCAGGAGGCAATCGGCAGCGCCAAGGATCGGGCCTGGGACGAAATGCTTGAGAGCCTAAACCAAGAACCGTGGGGTCGGCCGTACAAGCGGGTAAGGCAGAAGCTCCGCCCGTGGGCCCCTCCCCTGTCTCAGTCCCTCGAGCCTCGCTTACTGGAACAGATAGTAGCAACCCTGTTCCCAGAGAGGGGAAGCCTTGCCAACGGCGGCCCAGATGCCTTGACAACGGCGGCGACGTCTGACGAACAGGAAGACTCTGCAGGTGTATCTGTTCCAGATGTCACCCGGGACGAAGTGGAAACAGCGGTGGGGCGACTCAAGCAGAAGAACACCGCCCCAGGCCCAGACGGAATCCCTGGTCGAGCCTGGGTGCTGGCGATGGAGGCTCTCGGACCCCGAGTAGAGCAGTTATTTTCAGCCTGCCTTCGGCAGGGCCAATTTCCCCGCAGGTGGAAGACGGGGAACTTGGTCCTTCTGAGGAAGGATGGACGCCCGCAGAACTCACCCACTGCTTACAGGCCTATCGTTCTGCTTGACGAGGTGAGCAAGCTTTTTGAGCGCGTTTTCGCAGCTCGCCTCGTCAACCATTTAGAGGGAATAGGTCCGGACCTCAGCAACAACCAATTTGGTTTTCGCCGGGGGAGGTCTACGCTCGATGCCATAACGCGTGTGAGGGCGACTGTGGAGAGCGCGACTGAGAGCGGCGAGGTTGTTCTGGCGGTGTCCTTGGACATCGCCAATGCCTTCAACACCCTGCCGTGGGAGAAGATTCTTGACGCGCTCCACTTTCACCGCGTTCCGGAATATATGATGCGCCTACTGCGATCATATCTTTCGGACAGGGCTGTGGCGTATCCTACCCGGGATGGGTGGAGCGAGAAGGAGGTCTCGTGCGGTGTTCCACAGGGTTCAGTCCTCGGACCTCTCCTGTGGAACATTGGATACGACTGGGTCCTGCGCGCCGCAAATCTCCCAGGTGTCGGCGTAACCTGCTACGCGGACGACACCCTGGTGACCGCGCGTGGTGCCTCGTATGACGAGGCGGCTCTCCTAGCTGCCGCGGGGGTGGCGGACGTGGTGGGTCGCATTCGGCGGCTGGGTCTCGAGGTGGCGCTGGAGAAGTCGGAGGCTATCTTCTTTCCCGGCCGTCGAAGGCTACACAGCGCTGGATCGGAGATCCGGGTTAGCGGGGTGCCCATCAAGGTTGGATCCACAATGCGGTACCTAGGCATTGTGCTGGACAGCAGATGGAGGTTCGTGGAGCACTTCCGTCGCCTCGCCCCCCGTCTTGTTGGGGTGGCCGGGGCACTGGGAAGCTTGCTCCCAAACCTTAGGGGTGCCAGGGGTGGGTGTCGCCGTTTGTATACAGGCGTAATCCGCTCCATGGCCCTCTATGGGGCCCCCATCTGGGCAGATGCCTTAAGCGCCCGTAATAGACCATTCCTGCGGAGACCGCAGCGGGTCATGGCGCTTAGGGTAGTGAGGGCGTACCGCACGGTCTCATTCGAGGCAGCGTGCGTGATGGCCGGAACGCCACCGTGGGAACTGGACGCCGAGATGCTCGCGGACGTGTATCGCCGCGTCTCGGCGTCCAAGTTACTTGGGCTCAACCCATCCTATGAGGAGGTTGAGCAGTGGAGGGATGAGGCCGTCGAACGGCGGTTCCGGGAGTGGGAACGCCGGCTCGAAGAGCCCAGCGCTGGAGAGCGGACGGTCGCAGCAATTCGACCGGTGCTGCGAGAGTGGTGCGACAGGCGGCATGGGGCCATAACCTTCCGCCTTACACAGGTACTGTCCGGGCACGGTTGTTTCGGGCGGTATCTGTGCAAAGTCGCGAGGAGGGAGCCCAGCATGGCTTGCCATTGGTGCGCCTGCCCGGAGGACACGGCAGATCATACTCTTGCCGTGTGCCCCGCGTGGGCCGAGCCTCGTGCTCGCTTGGTCGCGGTCGTCGGGTCGGATCTCTCTCTGCCTTCCATAGTTCGTGCAATGGTGGGCAGCGACAGATCCTGGCGCGCGGTGATCACGTTCTCTGAGGACGTGATCTCGCGGAAAGAGGAGGCTGAGCGGGTCCGCGAGAGGGATCCTCACGCGGACCCGATCCGGCGCCGACGCCCTATTGGGCGTCGTCGTCGTGTTGCGGCTGATTTACGCGGCCGCAACCAGCCTCCCTAACGAGGGGAGCCGGGCGATGGAGCGGGGATTTAGTCCATCGTCCGGAGAGATGTGGTGGCGTGAGACGTGTTCCGCTCACGCCGCCCCATGAGGTTAGAGCTGGTTGGCTCACAATTTGTTTTGGCCCGGCGACGGGCAGCCGCTGACGGGGTCACGGAAGAATTCTACCATACCCGTGGCCCCGTCGTTGATGCGGCTTGACGGAACACAGTGGGGTTTTGGTCGGTAGGAATCCGACATAACCCACGGCCCCTTCCCCGGAGGCCGTGGGTATCTATGCAAGATTTCCCCACTTAAAAAAAAAAAAAAAAAAAAAAAGGTAACAAGACTCGTACCTATATGTATAGATACTTTAGTTCATACTCACTACGCTGGCTAAGTGCATGTAAGCAGTAGTCTACATAACGTAGAAAACTAAAAAATATACAACCCATAGTAAAAAAAATTGTACAACATACACCCAACAAATTCAAAGCGTTTAAGCTTCAAAGCTGGGAACAGTGATTCACAAGATCTTACATTCATACCGCATACTGCAATGTTACTAAATATAAACACCAATAAATCAAATATACTTTACAGAGACATAATTTGCACCGAACGCAGCGTTTGACAGCGTAAACAAAATAATCTGTGGCACTCAGGGCTGCCAACTGTGCGACATTTAATTTAATTATCTGTACGAAATAATTAAAAACCTTTTTACGGTTGCGATTAATGTGCATCAATTTACAGGGATAACGCTTTACGTGAGTAAACAAATAAATTGTTTAATTGGTAAATTAGGGTTGCTAATTGTTACGTATGTTTCTTAATTCTCGTAAAACGACATTTACGCCAGCCAATTACTTCTCCATTTGCGAACAATTACCTCTTTTCGACGAATATGTGTACGTGACAATGATAACGTATTAAACAAAGTGAATAGTAGCCGAGCCAAGTGACCAAACGTTATTTCGTACCGCCAATATCTTCAAAGTGACTCTTTCTTCGTAAAACACTCAATTAAAAACACGTATAACACATATTTTCAAATATATCACATCTTTTACAGTCCTAAGGCTCGTGTCACTGCAGTGTTACGTCTTAAAAGATTTACATCTAATATGTATATCATTTCAAAACGATCATGTAGCAGCCCAAGAGCTCCTCACACCACAGCCAAAGTGACCCATCGTTATTACTGTAATGTAATGTACCTACACTAATTAGAATCACATCAAATATATAATTTCAAAAACTAACTTGCGCCATCCCTACAGCTCCTCACACCACAGAGCCAAAACAGTGGCCGGCCGTTATTTCTGTACAAGCGATATCTTCAAAGTGACTCAATTTCACGTGATACGGATCGATGACTCGAAGATCGATCTTGTACGAGAATAGTGTACCTTTATACCGACGTGATGGGTACACTTCAGACAAACCATTCGATACTTTGTTCAAACAGTTCGATATTTTAACGGATTGCATGAGAATAGTACCTATACCTAATTCCGTTGCACTGTCGTTATGTTCAGAAAACCAATTAAAGCGTATGTAACTATTAACGAACGTTTTGAAATTATCGTTAATAATTTCGTAAAGTGTGAATTTTGGAATTTAAAAGGAAATTAAAAGACACTTTACAGACTGAGACGTAAAAAGCATTTTAGATAATTAATCTTGTTTTAACTTACAAATAGAAATTTCTATTAATTCCCTTATGTTTAAAGAAATTACAATAGAGGGCAGAATCATGTAATAGCTTGAAAAACACACAATTATGTAAAACAATAATAAATATGTACATATAATATAGTCCAAATGTGAGTCCTTGACCGCATCTAAACCGGCTCAAACCGGTTCGTATAATCCAATATCCCTGTGCCAAAACAGAGCTTTTATGCATTACATTAATAAGCTTCATTTTATTGAATGTAACTTCACTTTGGTTTTGGATTACATCTTGCTGATAATGTGTAGCTTATTCTACTGATAGAATATTTAACACTTTAGTAGGGCGTATTGTAACATTTATAATTTTAACTGCATTAAACATTTCTGACAGATAAGTTATCATTACATATCCGGAGAATTGAAAACCATCATTCCTGGATAAGAGAATAGAGCCTATTTCTTATTTCAAATTATTATCTAAATATTCATACCAAAATGCTATCAAATACCGAAAAATAAACGTTCAAAATGATAGATACCATTTTCTTTCGATACCTACTTGTAAAATGCCTGCTATAAACTTTATTCTTTAGTTTTATAGCATTACAATATTTTATAAATAAACTATATGTAGCTTATTACAAAATTGAAATAACTCAAATCCAGTCCTCCAAAACAGCGGAAGTCGCCTCACCAATATAATTATATAAAACGACCAAAAAGGACAAACTTGTAAAACCACACAATCGTGAGGGCTTTGACACGACCAACAAATAAAATGTCCACCTTTTTTGTGAATCCATACTAATACATATTATAAAGTTTGTTTGTATGTTTGTACTTTGAACGCGCTAATCTCGGTAGCTACTGGTCCGATTTGAAAAATTATTTCGGTGTTAGATAGCCCATTTATCGAGGAGGGCTATAGACTATATATCATCACGCTAAGACTAGTACGAGCGGAGAAAAGCGGGTATAACCGCGGGGCACAGCTAGACTCTAAATATAAATACATACATAAGGAAGGTAACCAATGTTGTTTACATACAAAAACATGACCTTGATTTAGTGAATGAAGATCTCTATCAATTTAAAGATAACGAATATAAATATTATCGTAATCTAATATGTAATTTAAAAACAATATAATCTCTTCGCTTTATAATCGCTCTAAATAGGATATTCCACTTATAATTTAATAAAAATCTTACCAAAAAAAAGAACTCCATCCTATTTAGAACTATCCTGGCTTGTCTACTAGCATACCTACTAGCTTAGAAATCAAGCGAGTTTTGTCTACACGAAGCCAGATGTACTAGCTTGCTAGCTTACTGACACTTGCTTGCTATCATAGCTTGAAAAACTAGCATCATGTATCTCGGACATATTAAGTCATCTAAATAATTTTCATAACTTCAACTTGTCCATGTAAATTTACGTTAAATAAAATAAAATAATTAATTGCATTCAATACAAACACAATTATCCATTTAACTTCGTGATTCGTGAATAAAATCCAATGAATTCCAAATTAATAAACATTCATTGCCTAAACACATTCAGATACGTACAACAAAACAGATAATCGAATATAATTAATTTAACAAATCCCGATACACGCTTGTAAACCGTTTAATCAAATATAATAATCATTTTCCAAATGAGAGCAAGCGATTAATTGCTATGAAATAATATCGTGTGTAATGTTAACCATTTTAACGTTCTAAATTAAACGAATGTTAAACCAATACAATAATATAAAATTATGTATATTACAAATTCACTTGATTAATAATGCTCATTGAATCAAAACTGTTATTTAAAATTATCATCAAATCTAACCTCTCAACAAAAACAAAACATTTTCAAGTTCATATGAAGCAAATTTATTTATTTAACAAAAATTTAAACAAGTATGTTAGTACAAGATAAGTTCACAATTAATAGCCAATCTTCGGCCAGTAGTCGAAATTCGATCATATCTAATAAACATTATCACACGTATCGCGATGAAACACACATACAAATCCGCATTGCGATACGAATACGAAAGACATCGCTACTTGGATCATAGCGTTACGTGGAAACAATCTAAATACAATGTAATCTATTATAACATAATATATCTAATAGGTACATACCTAAATTAATAACATATCTAAATACTAATATTATAAAGCTGAAGAGTTTGGTAGTGTTTGGTCGATCGCATTAATCACAGGAACTACGGGTCCGATTCGAAAAATTATTTCAATGTGAGATAGCCCATTTTCCGAAGAAGGCTTTAAGATATATATCATCACGTTATTACCAATAGGAGCGAAACAATGCGGGTAAACCGCTAGTGTTGCTGTAATACGACAATAAAGACTAAAATCTCAAATCTCAATACAAACAAAACTCAAACAACAGTTTCTATTAAAAAAGTCCTATCAAATCATCACAAAATATAGCAATTAGCTTGAATAGACCGCAGATCTCACTAAAAAGCCAAACATCAAACGTATAAATAGAAATCAAAATCACAATCTCTTCAATCGTTCAAAAACTACCTTGAAATTCAAATCCTTGGCCATCCATTCTCAATTTAGTACTCAACAATTTGACTAATAACTACCTACGATCTAAAACACGAACCATAAATTCATTCATTGCACATTGGCACAGTTTCGCGGATAGAAATTATTCATTCAATGTCTATTTATCGCTGTTCAATACGCATCTGCGGTATTGTTTATTTATTAATTAGTGGTGAATCGATTTGCGATTACGTTCCTTCTGATCTCTTGTAATCTACAAGGATAATGGATAATAATGCATCTATAAATTGGTTATTGATTTTACAAATTCATCATAATCGTAATTCGTACACATAAAATTGTACTTATAGATTGTATGAATACTAAAGCCACTTTTCATTGTAAATATCTGTAATATTACTTTATAGACACATTCAAATAGATTCTAGATAAACATACCTACATAAGAAGTCGGTTAAAAAATAGCTCTAAACCTCAACATTCAACTACATACTATTGCTGAAACGCGGAATTACGTCTGCTCTTAAATTAATATTTTGCAGCCTTTTTCATTACCATCCAATCATCATATTTGTCGTAGCTTGATGTTGATATTACATTGCCTTCTTCGATATATTGACTAGATAATATGAATTAATATAAAGTATATATATACTATACCTACTACCTCGTTAAATTGACTAAGCGTCCAACATAAAATAAATTTCCCAATAAACATACTATCCATTCTTGAGATTATTAGTAAACGAACCACTTCATAATATTCCTATACACATACAAGATATTACAGATGCAGTATATCACCTCGAAACCAATTGTACACTACAGCTACAGCATGTTTCGAATATTTCGCCAACCGCATCGAGCGCATATCCCGATAAACCTTGGCCCTATCTCGCATCGGAAATAACTAATGCATTTACGTGCTTGCGTCGATTGTATGTATGTATGTTTGTGTGGTTGGAGAACTACGGAAGGTGAGGAATTTTATGTTATGTTAGGGTTAGAATTATTGTCTAATAGTGTATCGAATTTAGTCTAGTGGGAATGTAAGGTAGTACCTACTTATATAATCTTGAGTTATAAAGTGAATAGAAGGAAAATCAAAGAAAATAGACACTTCTAATTTTATCTTCCAATAGGAAAGCTAAATTATGATTTTCAATTTGATAATAAGTTTCTTATTATCCCAACACTCCTATTTAAGGATAACTTGACTGAAAAAGTAATTCCATTAAAAATAATAAAATAAATTATAATTTAATAGAAATCGTTTTCAGTCTAATATAAAAACGTCTGATACACTCATAAACACAACAAAACCTAATAATGTCACTTTATAAATGCAAAATATTATCTACTCTAAATAAATAAATCACATACAATGTCCTCTTCGCAATGTTATGAGTGCGTTCACATAAACATAACATTTTTACGAGTCAGGGATTAAATATTGAAGAACTTTGCCGAAAACATCTAAATATAGCTTCAGATATTCTGTTTTACACGTGTCAATCTAAATGCAACAGATAAATAAAAAAAAAATAAAAAAACTATAGAGCCAAGTGGCTTTGACGTTTACCTGTCTAACTATAGGTAAACCAGAATCTGATGGCAATTAGGGAAATCAAAATTTTGAGTGTGCAACCCTAGGGAAAATGGACTGAACGATCTTGATACTGCGTATTTTTTATTTTGTCCTCAATATCATTAGTCACATTACACAAGTGGATAATACTGTATTTAATAATGAGATATCCACGTAATATTATGTAGGTACTTATTACATGTACTTATAATATACATATTACTTTTATAAAGGTAATAGGTAATATATATCATTATGGCATGTGAAAATATTGATGTTATTATAATGCAGATCAAAACTTATTTAATATATTTAACGATTGTTTATAATTTTTTATAAAATAAAACAATAATTAAATAAAATCATGTTTATTTTCGTAAGTATTAACACATTATAAAATTGACTTGTACACCTTGGACTCGAAAAATAGCCGAATTGGAAACTCCTGTAATAAGTTTTCATAAAATTATATTTGAATCAACAAACAATATTATAGTTACATATTTATAACATTTTTAATTTAAAGTATCAAAACGAGTAAGTCCAACTTAGCAATAAAATCTTTCACGCGCTTTAAAATTGAAAATTGTGATGTGTTTGACCCTTCTTCATCGAATATTTTTCTATACACATTGTAAACAACACCTCTTGCTTGTGATCGCAGCGGTTTTATCGACATTTCGAAGATTTTGAAGACAAAATCCTAAAAATTAATCATCAACACAAATAATTTGACAACCAATTTGATAGTTGTCAAGTAAAGTTGCCACATGAAAATCTTTTATTTTTTAAATATAAATATGCCATCAGATTCTGGTAGACCTATACCTTCATTTGTTCAAACTCAAACATTTATTAATTCAATTAGACTACTTTTGGAAACACTTTTGAATCGTCATGACCTAGTACCATTTAGCATCGTTTCCATTATTTATAATTTCAACCTATAATAATAAATTATCAATGCACTTTAAATGACGTTCATTAATTCTTCCAAGACAACAGTTCAATCAAACGAACCAAACTAAATTGTTAACCTATAAACTAACCCGATCCGAAACCCACATAAAAATAAACTAACAGCTGTTACATTCGATTCACCGCCAAAATTACGAGTTGTTTCGTCTAAAAACTACATTATAAATACAATAGGATACACACATGTTTCTCGTCAGATAAAACAAATGAATGTAATGCTCATAAGTAATTGCTATCTTAAAATCCAACATCAATGAAGCACTTATAACGGATTCCAGAGTTGAAATATAAATAATTATATATCTATATGCGTGTATAAATAATTACTGACGCAGTACATTCCATTATGGAATCAATGTGGGCGGAATGATATTCTATCCATATATTATTTAGGTTTGGGATCAATGTTTGTTTAATGGTTAAGTATACTTGGACAGGTGTTTTCTTAATATCAAATGATGAGATTTAACATTTAAGATGAATTTAATCCATCAGTCCCCGGAATCACAGACACAATAGATAATCTATTGTGTCGCGCCCCGATCGGGGCGCTCGGTGGTCAATGGGTTAAATGATAATTAAAACGCCTGGGCAATTATCTATCATCTAAAAAAAATTTAAAACCCATCTACGATTGTGGTGTTTGAAATTCATTTTCCGTCGAGTTTAATAATAAATCATGAATCTCTTTGTTCCTATATCAATGAAGAATAAATAGTTTCGCTGAAACCGTTACAGTACCGACACTAGTGCAAACTTTTCTGAATTCACTCTTGCGTTTATTTGCCTCGCGTATTATGGACGATTAATGAGTTCGCCAGCAATATATTATACAAATACAAAACTACTTTACAATGTTTTCAAACATGAATCTACAATTCGATTGGAAGCATGCAATTAATTTTAAAACACCTAAACAATTTGAAATATAAATTGATCTCTATTAATTTACGATACGTTCAAACAATAGACAAAATTAAAAACTGTTCGCAAGAAAAAATAATGAAAAAGCGCGCGTGTCTGTGACTCACGCGTTCGAAATTAAAAAAACCGGCCAAGTGCGAGTCGGGCTCGCGCACAAAGGGTTCCGTAGCAGCAAATATAATAAATTACAGTTAAATCAACCTATCTCAAAAACTATAAGAGATACTTTGATCAAACCAAAAATCGTTGAAAGAGTTAATTAGCATGCATCACCTCTATTTTTTTTAGAATTTTATACCCCGTAGTTATAAAAATAGAGGGGGGGGGACATACTTTTTACGACTTTGAGAGCTGATATCTCAAAAACCGTTCACTTTAAGAAAAATGTTTTTTAGAAAACTTTATATCATTTTAAAAGACCTTTCCATTGATACCCCACACGGGTATGTACATCGAAAAAAAAAATTTCATCCCTCAGTTACATGTATGGGGGGCCCCACCCCCAATTCTTTTTTTTACTATTTAGTGTCATATTTTTGTAGCGGTTCATACAACACATATTCCCATCAAATTTCATCACTGTAGTACTTATAGTTTCCGAGTAAATCGGCTGTGACAGACGGACAGACGGACAGACGGACAGACGGACATGACGAAACTATAAGGGTTCCGTTTTTGCCATTTTGGCTACGGAACCCTAAAAAAGAGCGCTCGTAGCTGTCAATACGTCACGTTGACATTTCGGGTGAGTCACGCGCCTGTCAGCCAAGGGGGCGGGACGGAATTCGCGCCAAGACGCTTGCCTAGCCGAATGGGCGTCGCGAATCTTGTGTCCATTGGCCGCATCTTAACAACGTTGGATTAGCCCTTTTTGTGTTTATTTTCAACAGTTAAACATCTCAACTTTAGATACAAAGTTACTTGTTAAAAAAAAGTTGTACACTCCATAAGAAGATCTTATTGAACATGGGTTGACAAAATAAATAAAGTGTTTGTTGCGACATATTATGAAATATTAACTAGGATTAGCCACCTATCACAATATGTATTCTTTTAAAATGCCGATTCAACGCTGTTACATATTGACTAGGAACAAAATGTATTTACGAAGAATATAAGTAAATCGCCTGGGGAAATTATTAAATAAATAAAAATACTTTTTACCTTAACGTTTCAGATATTCTTTACATTGTTTAAGTATCGTATAAGCCGTCTTATACAAATTGCCCGTGACACAAATCTCAAACAAATGAATCGCCATAAAGAGAGTAATAAAATAATTTCAGATGAAAATTCAATTTAAAGGCTATCGCCCTAAAGAAATAAAAATAAGATCAAAGCTCTCGGAAACAAAGCCGCTGTAAAATGTTTGTGGAACAATCGTAAATCAATTGGGACTTGAGTAAAGGAAAAAAAAACTTGTCTACGGCCGTTCCGTTTGACCTTTAATGAGTTGCCAATACCAATAATAATTACCCGTGATTTGTATGTATGCGCCTTTATTCTCTTTTTGAATTCACGAGTGTGGCAATATAATTTTACCGCGCTTTTAGGTTCGACCAAATTAAAAATACATTTCTTTTTTACGATGCGCTTAACATCTTTGGTAACGGCACACATCCTGCTTACATTGTACATTTTTAATTGCTTAAAACGGGTATTGTCTTAACCAACAAAATACCTAATTATTATGTAGACATAGATGGGTAGGTATCGTATAACAAACAGTTAATCTTGAGTAGTAAGTAATTATTGTTAACACCGGAAACACGTATTAGAAATATTATGTCGTTAAAAACGTGTTCTGATTAATTTTTTTATTAACAATGAAAAAAAAATATCTTTAAATTGAAAAATAATCTGATAGGCTCTACAAATAGACTTAATATTATTATTAGGTATTAGCTGTGCATAGCATTACATAGCAAGTTTTTTATCAGATCTAACATCGTACACATTAATCATGTTTTATAATGTACGTAGCATAACAAATCTATAATTTATGATCCGTACAGCATTGCCTAAATGGCCTAGTACGTTTTACAATTATTTCCCGCCCTTGAACCATAGAGAATACCACTTTTATCGATCACGAAGTACAAACATAAAGAATTAAAGTCGATTACGTCTGTAGGCCGTAAATCATCAGGTACAATATTAAACTACGTTCAAACAGTCGTTCAAAATCGATTCCAAACCGCACAGATTAATAATCGAACAAATGTTACCTGGCTGTGTTCGAATAAAATCGATTTAAGTGAAACTTTTCGCGTTACTACAACTTGCGACGAAACATTTTCCGAGTATGATACCTTCAACGTCTTGGTTATAGATTGGGGATCTCCTTTTGGTTTTCTGACCGAACTTTTAGCGAGTTTTAAACAAATGCTGTTACATTTTATAGATAATAAACGATTCGTGTTTATAAAGTAAAATATATAAACACAATTAACGAATAGAATTTGGTATCAAACTGAATACAAAACTGAATAAATCGAGATTCTAACACAATATCTTCTGTTGAAGTTGATTAAAAATATTACAATTTTCTGGATCTAACTTCTAGGTTATGTGCAACGTGTATGTGAATAAGACCACACGAAAGAAGGCAATTATACAGGGTGTCCCACTATTGGTATACTAAGCGCGAAGGGCCTTGTAGTTTTGCATACACTGATCACGTAAAAAATACTTAAAACAACAAAATTACGTCAAAAATATTTTTGTAAATTTTTCCTAAAATCCATATTTTCTTCTCTGACTTCGCGCAACCGGCATAAACCGCTTCTTTAATGTAAGAATTTGTCTTTGAAAACATAAATTTAAACGATAGGTCACGTGCTGGTGCTAAAGTTGGGCGGGTTGCTTGTTATGGGAGTACACATAGAGTTTTAAGAATTCATTTATTTGAAAAAAAAATGCGTCTGGAATTTTATAATTATTTTTTACGTACTCAGCGTATGCAAAACTATAACCTCCTTTGAGCTTAGTATACCAACAGTGGGACACCCTGTATATAATTACTAGTTGCGACTTGCGTTGCGCGTTTTCAACTCCGACGAATCCGCGGGCAAAATCAAGTATTTTGTTATTATTAGATAATATTATGATGTCTAACATATATTACTGTTTCATTCAAATCCGTCAAATAGTATTTTCGTGACAAAATAACAAACATTAATCCTCACAAACTTTCGCATTTATAATATTAATAGGAAGAATTGCGTGATTCAAACATTAAACATTCTAAGCGGAAAATTATGGTACAATTATAACTAGATGACACAAAAGAATGAATTCTCAACTGCATATATCCGCGTCATATTCTTGGGAGAAAAACTTTTTACTACTTTGCGATTTTAATCATTTTTTATCAGAAAATTCAATTAAAAGCCGCTGTGTGCAAACCCATAACAATCTCTAGTGTTTTAATATCACTTACTAACTGTGCTCTGCGGTTTTACGTGGTTTTACACGCAGTGCTCCGCTCCTGTTGGTCATAGTGAGATGATATATAGTAGAGATGAAACGGATATCCGGTAACTATATACGGTATCCGGCCTATCCGGCCGCCATAAGACTATCCGGCCGAATACCGGATAGCTAGTATTCGGCCGAATGTATATCCGGCCGATAAAAAAAAATAGCTGGATAAAAGAAATATATTTTTGAGTAATTATATACTTTATTTAGCATGAATCACATTTCCCCGAAATCAATAATTATTGAATATGTTACGAAACTTCCAAGATATTATTTTACTTGATAGGTATTAAAATTATTGCAATGAGATTATTTATTATTAGAAACATTACCTGCTTTTTTCGCTTCGCCGCCACGAGAAATATTAACATTGCATAATAAACAAAGAGCTAACTTTTTATTTTCACTGCTTATGTCAAAGTTTTCCCATAAAGACGATCTTTTCTTCACCGATGCCATTTCTCGTTGCTAAATCTTTTAGACCTATGTATATATGTATGTACTTAAAATAATAAGAGCACAAATAAAATTATAACCTAAAAACGATCACTCACGTGTCTGCCCTGCATGCAATCGACACAATAATAAAATTGTACAATAATTGTTAACTTCACTCATCAACGAAAATAATCGAACCGAGTCCATCCTATCGTTCGCGCGATGCCTACGCAAACGGCAAGTTTCGCCGGATATTCGGCGGCCGGATATTCGGCTATCCGGCCACTTGGTCGGCCGAATATCCGGTATCCGGTATCCGGCCAAACTGCTATCCGTTTTATCTCTAATATATAGCCTATGTAGACTAAGGCTTAAGGCTATGAGAGCCTTCCTCGATAAATGGGCTATCTAACACCGAAATAATTTTTCAAATGGGACCAATAGTTCCCGAGATTAGCGCGTTTAAAAAAACAAACAAACTCTTCAGCTTTATAATCTTCTTATATATAAAAATGAATCGCAAAATGTGTTGGTAAGCGCATAACTCGAGAACGGCTGAACCGATTTCGATAATTCTTTTTTTATTATATTCCTTGTAGTACGAGGATAGTTCTTATGTAGAGAAAACGTAAACATCTACCACGGGCGAAGCCGGGGCGGACCGCTAGTATTAGTATAGATTTAGATTCTATCAGAATGGAATTGTTTGTAACTCAAGAAAAAAAGTTGTAGGTACAGTTTATTAATCAGACAATAGTTACTTTCCAGTGTTCTGAACTAAAATATTGTTTAAATATTGTTTTAATTGAACTAAGATAGCAATCTTATGACACCATACCCACACAAATATTATAATAATTTATTATTACCTTAAACCACTATGTAATAAATTGTAAAACAACACTTTCCTTAACATTTTTTGCTATTCATGCGGTAATTCTGACATTTTAAATCTTAATTATATCTTTATTACATTTCTGCTTGTTCCATTTTTTTCCTTATTACAACCACTTATAAATACAAGGCAATCATACAAAATCTAACAACATGAAGTAATTTCTTTGAGCGGAACAAATTCAACCAATTTCTTTGCATCATTCTAGCTTTAATTTCAATCAAAGAAACTAACCAATTTTTGCACTCATCCATACTAATATTATAAATGCGAAAGTAACTCTGTCTGTCTGTCTGATACTCAATCACGCCTAAACTACTGAACCAATTTGCATGAAATTTGGTATGGAGATATTTTGATACCCGAGAAAGGACATAGGCTACCTTTTATTGCGAAATATGTACCAAGGGCGAAGCCGGGGCGGACCTCTAGTTTTAAATAAATCTTTGTACAAGATAACAACCACAATGTTGTTTTACAATACAGCAACAAAATAATATAATAATAAAGATCTTGCATTCTTTCGCTTTCAATCACAAAATTTTTATACAATCAATATTTTAAAACAAACAGATTACAAGTATACATTAAATAATGAATAAATTGACATTACAGTAGCTAATAATGCATTCCTTATCAGGTCAATGATTTATTACCTTTATCAGTATTTTTTATCATACTACTTGTGAGGCAGTTATACTCAATATAAAAATGTTTTAATATTTTTATAGATGGCAATAGTATTTTGTACTTGTGTCTTTTGGCATGTAATAAAATATAACTTTTAAATGTTTTTGGTGTGCTATCAAAACAACATACATGATTGCATATTCTATAGGTTCATTGTAATAGAAATTTTGAACATGTTATGTGTTAATTATTTCTAAATTTTTCATTACTTTGCTACTGAATATAATAATGCATTTAATGCATATTAGTTCAATATGTGCTTTATTCCTAAATTGATAAATTCATAATATACACATCCAATATTTAATCTAAGTAAATAATTACCAGTTGGCTTAGATTTATCCACTTATGGTTAAGTCTTTACAAAATTAATTTTAATATAAAAATATGGGTTTGGATAATAATTGAGTACATCAAATTATTAGCTTTTAAGATATTAAGAACTTTGTCTTATAATTAAGCATTTTAAATGACTAAATTGAAGTTTGTTTCGGAAACATTAGTTGCCCGTAATTTTCGAACCTTTAAACATTTTATTGAATAATATAATGAACTCCGGATGTACTTTATAAAATAATAATTACGGAAATGCAAATGTCAACCAAATTAGCAGTTATTATTGAATCGCGATAGAAACGTTCGAGCATTTAAAAATATAAAAATAACTTTTTGAAAACAGAATTTGCTTTGACGGGTAGACTTCCTACGAAAATAATTTTCCCGCCGGCGTGCCGCACCTAGACAAGACCGCGTCAATCACATTCACGGCGTAATTGACAGCCCGGTATTCGGCTATTTTGGACATCCACAAGGAAAACATTCACAAATATAAAAACTTCTTCAAAGTAAACCCTTCCCAAAGATACAAGCCGACTTGGCAACATCTTTTTGTCATCTGTCAAAGTAACCACTAACCTCAAATACAAAATAACAATATAACGTGGTTCTGACAATACACAAATATCAACACCGTTATCGGGTCAGTTTAAGGACGAGTTACTAATGGTTTTCCGATATATTCGTATACGTACACAAAGCTTACGAGGTAAAACATGATTGTAGAAAACACGGCCATTTTCGTTTAAGTGTACATAGGAATTTGTCAATTGTAGCTAATTCGTCTCGACTCACCCTTTCAACATCCAGGTCCAGTCCTGAACACAGTCTTTTGCCGCCACCACCACCGTTGTAAGCCATCATGCACCACAATACAAAACACAAATCACAACGAAACGCGATCTAAAAAACAACACCAACGCACCGTCTTCCTCAAAAGCCGCAAGCAGACTGATTGAAGTTTGAACGAATGAAAATTGCAAACCAACAACACGCGAATGAATGACGGAGCGGCAACGCGGCGCAATCTTCAGTTCAGGAGTGAACGTAATAACGCACAGTCCCACGTTTATTATTTTTTAATATCGGTCAATAGAACTCACTGCTTTTTTTGTAATAATGTTATAGCATTTAATTTAAAACATTGAAAATTAATAACAAGTAGGTACAATTTATGTATACATATTTGCAAAATATACACGTTGTCTTTTTAGATTCCTAAACGTAACAATCAGTCAAAAAAGTTCAATGCCCCTTTAAAAAAGTTGCCATCTAGATGAACACTACTAATTTATAGGTATATTTAATTTTTCAGAATAAACAACTTGCTATCTTAATCTCATAGTTGGAACAACCAAATTTAAAATATTGTTAATTCACATAACTCTATTGGTTGAATTGAAACTAAAAGTGAATACGGTCAAACACCAGACGAATAGTACTAAATTGAATTATGCAATATTTTAACTACTAAGAAGTCGAATTAAGTTGTTTACGAATATAACATTACGAGTGATAATTAAATAATAACATTGACCAGCCTGTGAAAAAATTACGTATGAAAATTATTGTTATAATATAAAGTGATTAGCTGAAAAAATATGTAGGTAATATTATAAACTTAATCTTATACAATCAACAATGGTATCCATAATAATATTATAGAGCTGAAGAGTTTTTTGTTTCTTTGAACGCGGTAATCTCAGGAACTACTGGTCCGATTTGCAAAATTCTTTCGGTGTTAGATATTTTTATCGAGAAAGATATTATATAAGAAATAATGTACACTCTATTAGATATTATTTAAGAAATAATGTACACTCAATGAAATCATAATTATCATGCTGGGGCCACACTAACGTCTAACGTCTAATGCTCTTTATGGCGATAATTATTCCGATAATTTTTAAGGCGTTAAGTGGGTGGCTACACTTGAACGGTCAACGTGAATGCCGATTGTTGGCGATAAAAACGGCGTTAATTTTACTAAAATTCTAGCAAGATGGACGTAGTGTGACCGCTTCATTGCGTTAATTCTCGCGATAAAGCTATCGCCTCGCCAAACGGCAATGTTAATGCCGTTGTTAAATAATACTGGCTACACCTAAAGTTAACGTCCATTATCGCGTTAATTAATGGCATTTCCCGTTAAGCGTCTTATTCACGGTCAATCCCCGACGTACGTCGGCTCAAGGCCGCGGTGCTGGATGTATCCTACTGACGATCGTGCGCGCATCAAGCATGGCTAGGGTTGCCAACTTTTATTTGAAGAAATAGAGTAGGTATATCTGATTTTAAAGGAGGTAAATAAAGAGTAAATAAATATTTTAAAAAATGTATTTTTTTGTACTTTTTGCAGTAATTAAGAATTTTTCATTATTTTTAAATGAATTATATGAATCCAAACATTCCAAATCTAAATTTATATATTTCAAGAGCTCATTTTTAATTAATTTTTAATGAAGCTCGGTTTCTCTCTTCCCGCCACTTCACATTCATGACCGAAAAGACTCTTTCAGTAAATGATAAAGTGGCGGGAACAGAGAGTATATAGCTAATCATTTTTTTTAAACAAACAAATTCGTCAAGATATTTTTTTTTAATAAATTGCCATTTTTCTGCAGTGGACTTTTGCATAAAATCTGTGTTATTCAACAATTCGCCTTGGAGTTCTTTTAAAATAATAACTTCTGAATATAAACTGTCTATGTGTACAAGGTTGATCCAAAAGTAATGATAATTGGGATTTCCTGTGTACATAAAAATCAAAAATAACCGTTTCTTGCTTGCTCATGTACTCACTAAGTTATCACAAAAAAATCATATCAATAGGCCACGTTTCCAAGTATTTACATTAATTTCTGTTGGCAACACTAATCTGCTGTACGTCCGCGCTATTCACTGTCCATCTGCACGACGTTCGCGGTGGTGGGGGTGCTTGCTGGATGAAAAGTTGGTCGTGCACATCCAGCAAGATAATAATAATAATTATTGACGTACGTCAACGCTATTCACTGTCGTTTTGCGTCGTGCATCGTGTATGACCTTGGCGGGACGTACGTCAAGATGGACCGTAAATAAGACGCTTTAGTGTGGCCCCAGCATCAGTAGAATCTATTCGGGGACTCTAGCAACACTGTTTGCTACAGATAAAGACAAACGGCAATCGCCGTTCGCCGCCTGCTATCACGCTTGTGAATTGTGATCGCGCTAGACGTCTTGTAAATTGTAAACAAAACAAACCAAAAAATAAAGCAAAGATAAATGACGATGAATATTATAAATGAAGAAGAGATTAAAATTGAATATAATGAGGACTATTCATTTGATCCATTAGCCAACGATACTGTTAGAGAAAAAAATAACAAAATTGAGGCTGAGGAAGATAATTTTGCTGTTGATTGTATGGAAAATGATACACTGTTTAATGCATACAGTGTAGAGGTGAATAATTTATACGGTTTTTTTAATTTCAATACTATGTATCTTCTCTTTAGCCCGAGCTAACATTTCTATTTGAGGTTAGAAGTTAGAACTAATATTAGTATGAAACTATTTTTTGAGGTACGTAGCTATGATGAAATCAGAAATGATAACTAATTTAACTTGATATTTTTCAGGATAATGACATTACCTGGTACAAAGAAATTGATAACAAAGGCAGATATTTATGTAAATACTGCGACCTAAATTACTCCACTATTCAAACACTTAGATATCATATAACAAGGAAGCATTATGACGAAGCGAAAGAACTGAAACATTTAATATCAAGCAACAAACGGAGACATAAAATCAAGTGTCACATTTGTGAAGAAAAGTTTAAAAGTATAAAAAATTTAAAAGTTCATTTTGATACTTACCATAAAACAGCTTATCTTCATAAATCGTGTCTGTACTGTGATGCAACATTTCATACTGAAGATGAAATGTCTGCACATCAGCTTAATGTTCATGAAACAATTAAAAAACCACTATTTTTATGTTTGACATGTGGATATCGTACTGCTAAGAAATCACACTACCATCAACATCAAAATACTCACTCATCTATAAAAGGGATGAAATGTAATTACTGCGATTACAGTACTAATTACTCACCCAATTTGAAGATACATGAGAGAATTCACACTCATACAAAACCGTATAAATGTGATTATGGAAACTGTACCTATTCTTGTGCAGCCAAATCGGCGTTACGCAGTCACAAATTGAAACACTATCCTGATGAAAACATGTTATATTGCGATAAATGTAGTTATAAGACTGTTTATAAGCAGACACTTAAAAAACATCAAGACAGTCATAATAGAAATAAGAATTGTGTAGGCAAGTGAAAATTATTATAGGAACAGAATTCAGAAAAATGTTTCTGACTTAGAACATTAGTGTGACTTCTGCTGTTGCTTTCAATAGTTCACAAAATTATTTACGTTTGGTAATACTTTCATATTTATGTGTAAGTTAACTTGCAGTGACATACAGTTCTATTCATGTATATAATACTAGCGGTCCGCCCATGCTACATATTTACGTTTTCTCTACATAAGAACCATCCTCGTACTTCAAGGAAGATAATTAAAGAAGAATTATCGAAATCGGTTCAGCGGTTCACACGTGATGCCGTGACAACGCAAAACAGGTTTCATTTTTATATATATAGATAACGTAATATACAATGATAATATTTATTTCAAGATTGTACGCTATTATTGTATACTATATTTATTGTGGGTTAATAAAAAACAGACATTGTTGTTCACATTTTTAATATCTTACAGTACTACAAGTAATGTAAATCAACATTCTTACCTACTTCTACTATTTACATATGGAAATAATTACAATGCTTACAACAATTTTACAAAAAAATTTTGGTGCTCAAAGCAATTAAAGATCGAAATACTTTTTTGTATATTTCAAATATTATATCCTTTTAACGACTCATGATGGCTTATTAGTTTTATTTTAATCACTAATGTGGAGTTGGTTTATGTCCGTCAACGTAAAAGTTTCTTGTGGCTTTCGGTAACTGTAGTTCCATTCCTTCGAGGTCTTTGGTTAGAGTGATCTGGCAACCTTTGAAAAAAAAAAGTTTTGAGATTTTTTTAATTATTTTATATTTTGTTAATCAGGCTAGTATGTAGCAAGAAAATATGAGACAAATGTAAAATTACTTTCAGGACATAATGCAGTTTTCAGTTGTTTGAAATTGGTGTTGGATTCTAACTGCTTAGATATTCAGCAATTTATAATTTTGAAGTTTGCTAATGAGTTACTTTGGTCAAAACTAAGTAATACAAACAAAAATTACACAGCTACATTATAATTTGTATCTATACTAATATTATAAAGCTGAAAAGTTTGTTTGTTTGAATGCCCTAATCTCGGGAACTACTGGTCCGATTTGAAAAAATATTTTTGTGTTAGATAGCCCATTTATCTATATATCATCACTGTGGGTAAAAGCGAGGAGCACAGCTAGTAAAATATAAAAAATCTTAATACCTAATCTAGAATTTTCTTTCAAAAACGGAGCCATGTCCAAAAGGTCATCTTCCTTCTCTTCAGATGGTGGTAGTTTATCACAATAATCATGATTTACATAAACATGGCATGTTGTACATGCTAGTGAAGCTTCACATGCTCCTAGAAAAAATAGATTTTTTTGTTGAATTTATATTTTTTTTTGGTTTTATGGCATTCAAATGCTTTTATAAATATAAATTTATAGAGAATAGAAAAAATTCGATCACGAGGCGGGACTCGAACCCGCATCCTTTCGCGCCATTCCGGGGCGGATGCCTGACCAACTCAGCCACTCGTGACCCGCCAGAGCAATCGAATTTATTCTATTCTTTCAGTTTTATGTGTCTGGAGGGACACACCGCGCGCCATCTATTGAGATGATTAACAACCATTTCAACCAATATGAAGCACTTTTCAGTGAATACAATATTGTAACGATGGAACACGACCTTTTTTTTTTTTGTTGAATTTATATTTTTTTTCTATTCTCTATAAATTTATATTTATAAAAGCATTTGAATGCCATAAAACCAAAAAAATATAAATTCAACAAAAAAAAAAGGTCGTGTTCCATCGTTACAATATTGTATTCACTGAAAAGTGCTTCATATTGGTTGAAATGGTTGTTAATCATCTCAATAGATGGCGCGCGGTGTGTCCCTCCAGACCAGCTATACTCAACCTTTTTTTACCTTGGGCCACATAATTGCTACTGTTTAACCTTGCGGGCTGCAGTAATTTACCTACATACCTATGTCACCTACGTCATCAGCGAATATTCTATCTATGTACCAAATTTCATCAGAATCGATTCAGTGGTTTATTCACGAAAGCGTAACGGACAGACTGGGTTTCTTTCGCATTTGTTACTAGTGATGAAGCGAAGATTATGCGACAGTTAAATAAAACTATAAAATATAAAAAAATTAGCATTTATTTCTGTCATAAAAATTAATGTGATTTTTGACATTGTAACAAATTTTTGACAATTTTGGATAAATCAGGCACATAGTTACTGCATGCTACTCTCAAGACGTCGTCTAGATGCGAATCGGTAAGCCGAGATCTGTAGACATTTTTTGCATATTTCATTTTTGAATATGAGGTACATAGGTAAGTTGATGCAAACAATGTCAAGAGTAAATGTGCGCAATTTTTTAAAGTTTCATAGCTATCCGGTACTTATTTCCAAAATTCTTCATATTGATGTGTCTCTCTTTTCTCTTTGGGCCGCAAAAAAAAGCGCAGCGGGCCTCAGGCGGCCCGCGGGCCGCTGGTTGAGTATGGCTGCTCCAGACACATAAAACTGAAAGAATAGAATAAATTCGATTGCTCTGGCGGGTCACGAGTGGCTGAGTTGGTCAGGCATCCGCCCCGGAATGGCGCGAAAGGATGCGGGTTCGAGTCCCGCCTCGTGATCGAATTTTTTCTATTCTCTATAAATTTATATTTATAAAAGCATTTGAATGCCATAAAACCAAAAAAATATAAATTCAACAAAAAAAAAGGTCGTATTCCATCGTTACAATATTGTATTCACTGAAAAGTGCTTCATATTGGTTGAAATGGTTGTTAATCATCTCAATAGATGGCGCGCGGTGTGTCCCTCCAGACACATAAAACTGAAAGAATAGAATAAATTCGATTGCTCTGGCGGGTCACGAGTGGCTGAGTTGGTCAGGCATCCGCCCCGGAATGGCGCGAAAGGATGCGGGTTCGAGTCCCGCCTCGTGATCGAATTTTTTCTATTCTCTATAAATTTATATTTATAAAAGCATTTGAATGCCATAAAACCAAAAAAAATATAAATTCAACAAAAAAAAAAAGGTCGTGTTCCATCGTTACAATATTGTATTCACTGAAAAGTGCTTCATATTGGTTGAAATGGTTGTTAATCATCTCAATAGATGGCGCGCGGTGTGTCCCTCCAGACACATAAAACTGAAAGAATAGAATAAATTCGATTGCTCTGGCGGGTCACGAGTGGCTGAGTTGGTCAGGCATCCGCCCCGGAATGGCGCGAAAGGATGCGGGTTCGAGTCCCGCCTCGTGATCGAATTTTTTCTATTCTCTATAAATTTATATTTATAAAAGCATTTGAATGCCATAAAACCAAAAAAATATAAATTCAACAAAAAAAAAGGTCGTATTCCATCGTTACAATATTGTATTCACTGAAAAGTGCTTCATATTGGTTGAAATGGTTGTTAATCATCTCAATAGATGGCGCGCGGTGTGTCCCTCCAGACACATAAAACTGAAAGAATAGAATAAATTCGATTGCTCTGGCGGGTCACGAGTGGCTGAGTTGGTCAGGCATCCGCCCCGGAATGGCGCGAAAGGATGCGGGTTCGAGTCCCGCCTCGTGATCGAATTTTTTCTATTCTCTATAAATTTATATTTAAAAATAGATTTAAATATTAAATGAAAGATAAAAAATTTAATATAGCAAAAACACCAAGTTACGACTTGATAAACTACTACCAAGTAAGTTAACTTACTTACTTATATCTAAAGTAATATAAATTGACAAGAATTGCATTTATATATGAGATAATAATGATGTTACTATAGTCCTTTTCACCTATGATGATTCCTGTGACACTTCATCGTGTTCCGAATTACGAATTTTATGTTTAAAAAGTCAAAATAATTTTAGTGCATAATATTTTTATTTTATGGCGGCATTATTACCAAAAATATAAAAATGAAACATCTTAAGCTTATAAATCAAAAACAGTATTGTTTAGTTTAATATAATGAAAAATAAAATAAAATAACACAAAAATATAATACCTACGCAATTCGTGTACATGAAATGGATCGTTAAAAAATCATAGAGTTGGAAAATCATATAATCGGCGCCCATCTTGTGATCGTTTGTCAATCGAGTCAATCGTCTGTACGAGTGCGTCAGCCTTGTATACAAGTTGCATTTTTATATTGATACTTTACGTGGTATTCTGTTATTGTTACTAATTGTTATTGTTGACTTTTTGTTGCTGTTGTTTGCTAAGTTTCCTTAGTTAATTGTTGGCGAAATGCCGAAAAAACTAATTTTGGTACTTTATTCAAATCGATTTCATTTCCATATAGAATATTATCGATTATCGGAAACAATTGATACGATTTCAGTAACCTACATCTCTACACGTGTCAAAAATCGATGTGTCACAGAAATCATCTTAGGTGGAAAGTACTTTTAAGGGCCGATTTTCCAATGCTTGGTTAAAACCTATCCGTCCAATAAGTATTACACGATAATATTAAAATGTCACGTAAACTGTCAAATACTGACAATTAGAATACGTTTTTAAAATGGTAGTTTTATGCATTATTCGACGAATAAGTTTTAACCAAGGATTGGAAAATCAGCCCTAAGTACAAAAAAATATATAAATAAAACTAACCTTCCATTTCAATGCCATATCTGTGTGCTAAATATAATACATTATCACCTATTTTACCTCTAACTTTGGTTTTTTTACCATCTTTATCAACATACACTACATTTACCCTGTAAACAGTTTAATCATTTAAGTATATTTTCACAAATTAAAAATAATCACTTATTAATTTTCTATGATATTCTTTGCCTTTGAACAAAGTATACAAAAACAAACACTGAAACATCAAACACAGGCATAACTTGAAACAGCGCTTGAAAGAAGTATTTTTATTATTTTTACGAAACTTACACTTCGTCTTCTGACTTAGGATCCTGCCATTCGTATTCACCATGCCTTAGACCTAAATGAAAATAATAATCATTAGTTCCAATACGTAAATTTTGTACAAAATTGAGCACTTAATTATTATATTACCTGCAGATACATGAAATCGGCTTTTTTGTACGCACTGTGCGATTTTTCTGACCTTATGTGCTGTTAAATTGAGACATCTTAAAGAACGAATCATTTTGGTAATATTTCATAATCCAAACACCATTTATTGTTAAAGCTGTATTATTTTTCTTTATAATTAAAAATTTCGAGAGAGGTTATTTTGATTGAACATTTACGAATGCGGAATGACAAACAAGTCAAACATCATAATGTCAACAATGTCAATGTGTGAATTAAAAATGTCAACAATACTTCATGCCTTCATGGCAGTATCAGGCATCAGCTGATTTTTATAAAAATCTCTAATCTATATTTTTGTTGGTTTAATGCTCTAAGTCCTATGATATTTTATATATTATTCTCACCTAAGATTATTATATTACCAATATTCTAATAAATTTTTCTGTGCTATTTTATATTGATTTCATTCAATTTGTAAAAACTTAAAGCACTTTGGTATTTTAAATATCGAGTCTACAAAATACTTAGAGCATTAAGCCAACTTTAATGCTCAGACTTGCTCTGTGATATCTGGCCTTTCTTCAAAGCATTAAACCACCTTTCTTTGTATACAGAATAAACTTGGTCTTTTGAAATTAATTTTAAGATATGGTAACGATTAGCTCTCAAAGAGACTGAAAGAGCACTCAAACAAAAGTCAAAATGTCAATATGTCATCTTTAATCAAAGGCATCAGCCTATTTTAATTTTGCATTTTCATAAAAAGTGCAATGTAACATAGATATTAAATTTAAACATTATATAGTAATTATTAATTATAATTTCGCAATAAGATTGGTGTTGTGAATTTAGGTGATAGCGTATAGGTAGTAAATACATAAGTCGGTAAGTTTTATGACCAAATGACGTGTATATTCCAAGACTTTTTAACCTTGTATTTGTAATTTTTTACCATTCAATTGTTCATTTTTTCAAGTTAAAAATAAACTTACTTATCTATTTTAGGAATACTTATTTATCTTTTATCCATTCTATTTTTGTAAGTAAGACTCTCTTATCACATAGAATTATTCCATTAGTTTTCTATTATCAATAACACTGTCAATCCATGTCTTTTGATAACGTATGTTTTGATAAAAGAAGTCATTTTTTGTTCACGGCCTACTTTAGTTTTAAAAATCAGACATTAAAGACTGGCGCTTTTTTATCACAAGATAGTAGAAACAAAGTCGCTTTTCGCCGTCTGTGTATCTTGTGGTGTATCTGTATATTTAGATCTTTAAAACAATGCAATGGAATGCCATTTATTTTAATAGAAAGAGGAGTTCTTGGTGATGGTTTTAGTATAAAGTTGTTGGTTGTAGATAAAGAGTGTGAAGCCGCAGGCGGCATTGTTTAAAATATATATACAAGCCTCATTATAGTAAGGCCTTACTTTAATGTGGCTTGTCTTAGTAAAAATATATTGTTTTTCAGCCATAACATAGTATATAAAGTCTTGAAATTAAATTGTTACATTTTTTCAGATATATAAAAGGCAACAATGACTGATAAAGTTGATATAAAAGTCAAAAAGATCGACGAAAGAAAGGATCCCACTTTACTCTTGCCAGATGAACCAATGTCATACGAAATAAAGCCTAAAAGGAAAAAGAAAAAGAAAAAACAAGAAGATCCTTTCAAAGATATTGAAGAAAACGTAAAATTACCAACAGTCACTGTGTTCGATCCATCGTCTGATTCTATATTGGATCCAGAAGTTAATATAAAAGTTGAAAATATTGAAGTTGAATTGGATTTTAATGATGTGAGTATGTTTGAAAACTTATTTCTATAATATAGAATTGTAAAAACGTACATAACTGTTTGAATAACTGTACAGATGTTGTTGTTATTGGATTTATATAAAAATCACCTTGTTAAAACATCATTTGAAATTTAAATATTAAAACAAAAACATCATACTACCATTCCAGATACAGACCAAATGTTTATCTGAATTAGTAGAGAACTACATTAATGTAGTTATTATTATTTATAATTTTTTATGCTTTTAACTTCCATCTACTATTTTTTAATCTTCTATAAAACCCTCTAAAGTATTTTGTAAGACATTTTTTGAATAATTTATTTCTTATTACAGTTTGCTAATGATCATGGCTTAATGATGGGTACAAACAGTGATGACAGCCAGCCCGAGCCCATAGTCAAACTAGAACAAGATAATAAAGAAGCTACCCTTCTAACGTTTGAAAATATCGTCAACGATAAATCAATTTGCAAAGTGTGCCATCTAGTCTTTCGAACGCCACAAACATTACGAATGCATCAGAAAAGAAAGCACAAGGTGTTCAGACGGTTGTTTAAACATATATGTGATTATTGTGGCATGTCGTATGAGACGAAGAACAGCTTAGGAGCGCACATTAGAAGGAAGCATGGACCGAATTCCACGCCTGATGACAGGGAAGAGAGAACATGCGATGTGTGTGCACTAGTCTTTAAAGGCATGGCTAGATTGCGTATGCATATGCGACGAAAACACGGCTCTTTTCAAGAGTCCTTCAAGCATATTTGCGAGGACTGCGGCCTCACATACGATAAGTACAGAAGTTTAATAGTACACATACAAAGAAAGCACTCCAAATCAGACGAGCCAATAGCAGATCAGTGGTTCAACTGTCCGTTTTGTCCGAAAGGATTTGGTAAACGTGAAACTTATGTACGACATGTACAGAGAAAACACAGGGTAAATGATGAAGAAACAAGCAAGAATAAAGAAATTGGAGAAGATATTGGGAAGGTGAAAAGCACGGAAACAGGAGAGATATGTTGTGCTGAGTGCCCGTTGGTTTTTTCATCCTTGAACTATTTAAAACTGCATATGAGACGAAAGCATAACGCCTTTAAGGATAACTTTCGACTGAAATGTAAAATATGTAACTTGTCTTATGATAAAATAGAGAGCTTAAAGCGCCACATTCGAAGAAAACATGACAAGGGTTCGTATTGCGATGTGTGTAACAAGCAATTTGATACTCGAGAACTGTACTTAAATCATACCCACGAAAGATTGGTAAGAGAATGTACAATTTGTGGATTAATATTTGCGTCCCAAAGTGGTCTAGGCAAACATTTACGATGTACGCACAAGATTGTTCAACCGAAGACTGTTTTCTGCCATATTTGTAACGAGGGTTTCAATGATAAACGTCAATTAAAGCTGCATTATTTAAGAGTCCATTTAAATGTATCTTATACTTGTCAATTTTGTAAAAAAGTGTTCAAAGCGAAGGAGAGTTACAGACGCCATGTTGTATTTAAGCATCAAAACAAACGTCCAAATAGTGAATTGCAAACCTGTGATCAATGTTCTGAAACATTCTCTGACGAGTTTGAATTAAGTCGACATTTTGATTTAGCTCATAGGCGAACGGAGGGAACACAAGAAACAAATAATGTAGTTATTAAAAAAGAAGATGCAGATATACCGAATACATACCAATGCACAAAGTGCCCAGAAAACTATACGTCTTGGAATCAATTGAAATTGCATTACGAGCAGAACCATTACATCCTAGCCGAAACACAGTGCACAGTGTGTGGCGAAATAATACCTGGCAACGAATTACAGAAGCACATGAAAGATGCGCATACAGATAACAGCATGCGTTGTAGATTTTGTGAATATGTTACGAATAATAGAGCGAGTATGACTCAGCATATTTTAAGGCATAAGAACGCGACTACGTTGAACTGTCATTTTGAGAATTGTAAATATAAGACGTTTTATGAAGGTGCAATGGAGAAACATAAGCGTAAGCATGAAGACCAGGGTGTTAAGTTACAGTGTACCCAGTGTCCGTTCCAGACGATGAATAAGTATATATTAAAGTACCATGAAGAAGCGCACATGACGGGTAAGAAACGGTATTCGTGTGATCAATGTGATTATGCAACCGTTTTGCCAGCCAACTTAGTTCAGCACAAATATAAACATTCCACAGAAAAGAGATTTAAATGCGAAATGTGTCCGTTTGCTACAAAGTACAATACGTCGTTACGTTTTCATGTTAAGAAAAAACATTGTGATCTCCCATCTTAATGTTGTTATATATTGATTGTAAATGAAATTAAAATTATTGGTGTTTTGACGATTTATTTTTAATTTTATATTACCTGCCCTGGCAGATGTTGTTCTACCTTATTAAGTTATTGCCCCTTAAACTTTTTTCTCTCTTTAGGAACTTATTGTCTTCTTTAAAAAAAATTAGCCAAATTGGTCGAGCCGTTCTGGAGTTTTACGCTTAGCAACACAGCAGTTATAATTTTATAGATTAATTATTTATTATAAATTATATGTTTATACCAGCTATGGCTATTACGATCGTAAGTGGATCATAATATGAATTTGCCAGTCAGTTCAATCCAGGGAATTAACTAATAAGGGGTCATAATACGGCTCCTGCTCGGAAATTTGTTTGTATATAAATATTTAATGCCTACGAATTAAAATGAGCCCATAGAATATAATCCAAACCACACACAATCCAAACGCTTTATTTAAATTGCATTTATGGCGAAATATCTCGTATTTGTGCATAGGCAATAATTAAAAAAAAAAACAAAAGGTACTGTTGTCTGAGCTGTCAAAAATGCAGTGATTCAATTTGTCAGTTTTTATTTTTTGATATCGCACGCCTTATATGTTTATTATAACTGAGTAGTTCTAGGAGAAACATCGGGAAAACTCAAAATGCTTTATTGTTTTATGTAAACATTTAGTAAATGTAGTAAAGATTTGTTGTGAGATCAATGTGAATAAGCGTGTCCGTTTTGGTGCTGTGTGATATTTTTGTGACAAAATGGATTTCCTAAGTCTTCCAGTCGTTGTGATTGAAAATATACTAACGTATCTTTCTTACGATGAAGTTGCTAGAAACAGACTGGTAAGTTGTCTTTATTTATAGATATGACAATATTTTACTGTTACAAATGTTATCTGAACATTGAAAAGTATTGGTCTATAATTAACACGTAAATATTCGAGAAGGTACCAAGTTTACAAGAATAGAATATGTCCAAACAAAATGCATATAATGCCTTACTCTTGACTATTATTTTGGAGGTTTTATAGTGAATTCACTGATTGTAGAGTAACTTACATATAAACACAATGAAATAATATATTAGCCCAAAATGTAACTATTTAGTTGCAGAGTATTTGCCTTATTTTCTACATCTTCATGTTTTTTTTATTATATAATATAATTATGTATCACACCTTTGAAAACCTTGAACCAATATTAAAGCCAGTAAATTGTTAAAGTCAATATATTTCCACTGAATGTCATGATTTAACCAGTAACAAAATAAATATTAAATATTCGAAATTTCACAGCGCATCTAGAAACCTATTCAGTATAAGAATTATACTTTATTACAAAAGCAGCAGGCTTTATTTACTCACATAAAAATAATTATACAATATACAGGTAAGAGCTAGTGCGCATGAGCAACTTTGTCTCCGCAACTATTTTGTCTCTCCACCCATGGGCTAGTATGAAAGTGCACGCACGTAGCGACGCAACTCCCCATACAATTGATGGGAGAGACAAAATAGTTGCGGAGACAAAGTTGCTCGTGCGCGCTAGCTCTAAATGTACCGTTCATAAAATTCCCATGACACAGTGTTTAAAACCATATAACTTGACGAATATTTAAACTCTCAATACTGAATCTCAATAGTCAATACTGAATCATGTTTCCTAGGTGATAATTTTAGCCTAGCAAAATAATCTTAACTGTATCAGCTGCAGCAGTACAATGCTTAAATAACTGTGGCTATAAATTATATATTCTACTCAATTAGACTATTCTTTTCTGCATTTCAAAATTATACATTTATTTATTCAATTAGACTTTTTCTAGAAGCACCTTAGAATCATCATTACATTATTTTTAACAATTACCATTGATTCGGAAAGCAGTGTTGAAACATTTGTGTTGAAGAATGCATAATTATATCCAAACAATATGTTTTTCAGGTATCAAAAGCGTTCAACGATATATGCATGCGAATGTTGAACCGCGGCTTCCTAATGATAGAGAGGAGGCATGCCTTGGCATTGAAGAGTGTTAAGGCGCAACTGCCACGTCGGGAGTCTGAGCGCAGGTATCATACCTAATACCTAAAGGACAATAACATTTTGACATTTAAGGCCGATTTTTCAATCCATGGTTAAAACTTATTCACCCAATAAAGTATTACACAATAACATAAAAATGGCAACCATAAATAGTCAAATACAGGAAAAGAATACATTTTTGAAATGGTAGTTTAATACATTATTTACTTTCTGCCAGTAGTTAAGCATGCATTTCTGTTGGCATGGCATAACAATTGTTCCTCATTCAAAATTACAAACTCAAACATTTATTTATTCAATTAGACTTCTTCTAGAAGCACTTTTGAATCGTCATAACATATTTTTTAACCTTTATCACAACTTTTAGACTTTTTGTTGTTCAATGAACATATGAGTGAACAATATGAACAAAATTGTACAACAAAAAGTCCCATATATTTGCTGGAAGAATAATAATAAACTAGCGGTCCGCCCCGGCTTCGCCCGTGGTACATATTTACGTTTTCTCTACATAAGAACCATCCTCGTACTTTAAGGAATATAATACAAAAAGAATTATCGAAATCGGTCCACCCATTCACATGTGATGCCGTGACCAAGGAAAACGGGTTTTATTTTTATAAATTATATAGAATATCATTTTTGGACATCACTTTTTTACATTTTTCCATACATTTATATAACTTGACAGATATCACCCATTGGCAAGACACTGTGATATTTTGACATCAATTGAAACGAGGATTTCAATGCTCAACATGACATACTCGAAATTTATTGACAGTGGTATCTGCTGCTTCATACCAGGAAAGGTAACATCGTATTTTTGTTTAAAAAAAATACCTAAATTTGTTTGGATGTGAAGGTGTAATTAAAAAAGAGTGTGTAACAATTATTCAGTCATTTAATAATTTTCTATCTATAAAGCTGTTGGAATATGAGAATATATTGTAGACATCACCACAAAAAAATTCTTTCAATTACCCCGATTGGTATAGTTATAAGGTTACTTTACCAACTGCAAATGTTTCCGTATTTTCCTCATATTTTCGCAATACCAGCAAATGTTATTCCAATTTTTTTCAAACTACCCTCACAATATTTTGTCACATTTTTTGTTATTTTTTCAGGTGATAGACGAAATCCGACGTGTGTTAAGCATAGTGGAGACATCGAAAACGCCGCCCCGTGCCCACGAAGTATTGCAAGAGTTAAGAGATATATCTAGTATGGCAATCGAACATTTTGACGATAAAATATCGCCAGCGTTTCGTAAGAGATTGCAAGAAGGTGTTGCCATGCCACCGCCGAGACCGTCGCAAGGTAATAACGAGATGATATTTATCATGTAATCTCATTATTATGTTTGGTTTCAACTTGGTGATGACTTAATCATTTTTGAGATTTGTGCGAAGAAATTTACAGATAAACAGATTTTTTTTGTGATAATAATCATTGCTCTATATTTACTTTTCTTTAAGTTGTGTTATGTAATTCATATTGTAACAGAATATTATACTGAATAGGCATTGTAGGAATTTCAGAAAAGTTGTGTATGCTAAAGTAATATTTTGCTACTCAATTGCTAATTAATAAAACAAAAATCCCTCATTATGATGCAAATGCACAGATTTGTAAAAAAACATCCAAAGTAATGATATTTGTATTTTTGAAGTGAAACTTCTTTATCGGAAAAAAATTTAGTGTAACATTTTTTCGTTACGCGTGACATTTTTCCGTTACGCGCCATCTTTTCCCTATCCCTACCACGCGTGATTCGACGTATTTCTGTAAAGTTGCATAAAGTAAATTATTTTTTGAAAAATAAGGTCATAAAAAAGTTTCACTTACGTGTGTACACTAGTAACACAGTACACATTTTTTTTTATATTTCAGGTGTTTTAGCGCCAATAGCCATGCGACAAGAGATATTGCACCTCCGCCGACGGTCCATACTAAACGCTAAGCTATCGTTATACTTGGCGTCACAATACAAAAAGTTTTATAAACGGGTGAGATTGTATTATTTTATCATCAATAGATGAGTAACAAACTTTTGTACACAAACATTTTCACCTCAAAATTGTATTTAATTTGAACACTTGCACTAGTCAATAAAAAATGTGTAAAAAACAAGTTTTGTCAAAATTTAAATATCTCTAGTTGGAAAATACTACGAGAAATTCATAAAAGTTATGGAACTAAAGTTATAACACGAAGTTGTTATTCTGTAAACATGCGATTTTACTTATTTTTTTCATAAAAATATATGTGCATTTCCATACAAGAACAAACTATTCGTGGTCCCCTTACGAATTTCAGATGGTCGAATACAAGCGTATAGCGTGGCGTCAGAGGAAAACTATACGTAACATGAACAAGAGGCAAAGGGACCAGGATTCCGCTATTGGTATGTTGAAAAAACAAGAAAAAATATTTTTTTAGATTACAAAAAATTCGATCAAAAGGCGGGATTCAAACCCGCGTCTTTCGCTAATCCGGGGCCATATAACACTGTCTGAGAAAAAATATAATAAAAATATTGTAAAAATATTTCTTTAGGTGTAACTTGATTGATTGAAATTACAGAGAAATTATGGGTATTAGAATGCGTGATGTGCTTTTTTCGTTTTTGCGTAATGGGTGTTCAAATAAACAGTCGAACAAAATATCTTTAAAAAAATTGTTGTCTGTTGCAAAAGATACCAATTATCTTTCCTTGGTCATCCAAAATGATACAAATCTTCATCTCACACAATTTTATTATATCTTTAGACATTAGAGACACTTACTAATTGTGAAAATACATAATTGTTAAAAAATTTAATTGAAAATGTTAAGAAATTAGAATGTGTACAAAAATTATTATTATTATATAATTAAGGTGATTAATTAATGAATTTTATTGTTTTTCAGCGGATTTAAAGAAGCGTATCGAGGAATGTGATATAAAATATAGCGAATTGACACACACCAACCAAGCGGTTGGCGGGAAAGTTATAGCTGGTGAGCTCTATGGTCAATTGTCGCCATTTTGGATTTTTTTTTTAATTTAACATTTTTTTAATTTTTAATTTGCTCTTTGTGTATTTTGGTAGTTAACATTTCTCTTAGATTTAAAACTAAAAGCATTTAATGCGAGAAATACACTTATGTTTTTGCTTAGGTGTCTTCAGCCTGTAGATTTTATTGTAATTCTGTTGTACAGAAATATATATCACATCAAAATATATTGTAAAATTGTATTTGCTTATTATGAAACTTGTTATAAATTATTAATTAATATTGTTTTGCAATGCAATGGAAATGAATTTATTTATTATTTTTTCTTTCAGCAGCAGCGGCCACAGAAGGTACGTCATCAGCACAACCGTTGCGACATTTCGGGAGTCAAATCAAATTGGATCTATCCGTTTTGCCGATCGGCACGTCCAAACGGACATCGAATAAATGTGAGATATTTGTTTATGCTTTATTATGTATAATATTTACATGTAGACTAATATTATAAAGTTGTCTTTTGTATGTAACAAATATACTCAAAAACTACACTATCGATTTTCAAATTCTTTTACCATTATTTATTTTAAAGCATACTCTTTACTTGTAAATTTGTCTGTCCTCTAAAAGTTTAAATCTATACAAACGATTAATAATTAATATTGTTCAATATATTTTTTATCAAAAAAAAAATTCATGACTTTTTTACTGTGTTAAAAAAATTCAATAGCTCTCAATAACACCCCACAATTTACATTAAATAAGAATATGAAAGTATTCTTATTTAATTCTCCGTTTCTTTTCAGTGTTGCCAAATATCAAGCCGCGGAAACCGCTCATAAAACTGCCAAGCCTGTCTGAAGACGTTAGCGATAAGACGGAATCGAACCCACTACCATCTACATCGAACCAGAGTCCGAGACAGAAAACACAATGCACCATGGCGAAAATACGCGGAATAACGAACGAAATAAGACACTTGAGCAATCTGTCAAAAAGTTTCGAAGGAAAATTGAAACGCCCGCCAAATTCGAATTTGGAAGAGACGGAAAGCAAAAAACAAAAGTTGGATTAATTGTCTGTGGTTGCTTGTCTATGCTCGATATAGTGTTCAAGTTTTTAGTTGTCTATGGTCGTTTGACGTTTGTTTTATCTGTGCTAGCGTTTCGTAGGCCGGTGAAAAAGAAAAGAAATTAATAAAAAACGTGTCCACTTTCATTTGTATAGAATATATATTTAAAATATACAATTAATCGACCGAGTAATTTATAAGATGTTTATTATGTAGACCTTTAACCTTTCATTGAAGAGTATTTAGTTTATTTTATGTATATATTTGCTCAAACTTGCATGACATGCGATTTAATATGACCCGTCAAGATAGGAAATTAAAAATTATAATTTTAACTGGTACAGAGAAAAAACTAAAACCTTCTTTTGTTCTTTATTTATAAAAAAAGTATTAAAAAGTCGTCGTTTTTTTTAATTGTATTACTTAATATATAAAAATTAAAAATGCTGTATTATCACGATTTTAACTAAATGTAGTGAAATATTTAATACATTTTGAAAGTTTTAAGTTAAATTAATGAATGAAATGCCTTTGTTTAATATTTATCACTTAAATATTAGAGTAATGAAATATAAAAAATACTAAGAAAAAACTCAGAAATTAACTTTTCTATGATTATTATCTTATTGTAAGTTATTACAAATTTTCTCAACATAAGAAGGTTTTGGTATTTTTCACGGGTCTAAAATTGTGTTCAAAATTACTCATAAGTCTAATAAATAAACTATAAAAGCAATAATTCACTTATTATAGACATTTAAGATCCTATTTTATACGTTATTAATTAAAAAAAAATAATTTGTTCTATTTCTAAGATAAGGATTCAGGCTTTAAAATAAGAAAAGAAGACGAATCAAAGTAATTGAACACTTAAAAAAATAGTTTGTGTGTGTACATGTGTTAATCCAAGTTCCCTCCGTCTATATGTGTGCTAAATTTCATTGTAATCGATTCAGTAGTATTTGCGTGGAAGAGTAACAAACATACATACCTACACATACACGTATACATCCATCCTCACAAATTTTCGCATTTATAATATTAGTAGGATTTTCATTATTCATGAATAGCATTACATATTATGATCTTCTATTCTCCAGAAAATAGGATCTTCTTTATCTATATTATATTTATAGTTTGTCTGTAATCTTTATCCGCCTACTGTATCGCTAATTTTGAAATTCCTGTACGAATTCATAAACATTTTTTCAACCATAGTTATATGTACTGGGTTATATTTGTCACAAAAACTCAATTAAAAATCTACTATTTTTCATTTCCTACATCTTTCATAGTCTGCATTTTGTATATTCTTTTTTAAACATGAAAATGTTTATGAATTTTAAAATAGCCTATAATTATATTTAGTGGCTTTTATAATATTCCTATTAGGGCTTATGCAAAAGGATATAACATAGTATAAAAATATAGATAACAATATATTGACAACTATATATTATATAGTAGAGCCAATTTAATAGGCAACATTTGACGTCTATCAATTTTATCTTCATAGGGTGGTAACCTGCTTAAAAACATCGATTAAAGTGAATTAATCGATACGGACTTGAAACATTTGTCAATCGAACTTGAAACACATGTCAATAATTTATGATAATTTTTATTCCCAAGTAATCAATGCATTCGATTCTAGATGTCAGATTTCGATTTTTAGAGTAACGTCTCTGGTATTTAAAAAGAAAAAAGGTTTATTGACACAAAATTGTAGCGACGTCAGTTCTTTAAATCAGAAATTGTTCATTATGTTTAGAATGGTTTATCAGTAAAATCAAGTCCTAAAATTACTTCTATCGGTCATTATTATTATAAATATGTAATCGTAATTGAAAAAAGTTAAACAAATGTGCAGTTCTAACAAAACGAAATATCATGTTATTCTATGTCGTGGTTACTAGGTTACGTTGTTGAATTTTGTTGAACTGTCAAATGTTGCCTATTAAAATGGCTCTACAATAGTATTAAGATTATTTTATTCGATCAAGTTATTATTTTATTTTTCACACCATAATTTTTAAATTAAACTCAACTCTGTCCATTATATTATTTGCTTTTTGACAGCTTCACGCCCATGTAGGATTGTATTGTCTATGTTAAAATGTCATACAAATAATTACCGAACTTCATGGACAGGTCCCGCCCACTTAGTGATGCCTACACAGAATTATTCAATGATGGGTCGATAGATTAAAATAATCGATAGAAATACTCTGTAAAATATATCCGATACAGAAAAACTCTTCTATTAAGTTATATAATTTAATCGTAATGACAACAAAATTGTAAAATAGAAACCAATAAATAATAAAATATTAGTTTAGTTTAGTTTTAACATACAATGCATAGATATGTGGTCTTATTATTACATATCTTATTAGTACGTTTACGTTGTAATTATTATTTACGTACCTGATTCGATTTATGATAATATTTTGAATTTATAATTGAAATGGTATCACAATCGATAATCTTTTGAACATCACTTCTGGTATCACCCGTCGAGCTGTCAAAAAGCAATTCTTATAGTGGACAGACTATAAAAAGCTACAATTTATAAAAAAAAAAACGTAATTGTTTATATTTTAAGTGGAGATTTAAAACAACGCCATCTATGGGTAAGTTGTATGCAATATTATAAGTGACCTTTTACCATAGAGAGTACTGTAAAGTATATGGAAATCTTTTGCGTAGGCCTTAATTTAAAATGTATATTAAAATATTTTTATGTATTTGTATTTTGTAGTATTTCAAGATTGTAAACGAGATAGTGCGTGTCGTATGGCGTAGGTGTAAATATGCCTTGATTGAATAAAAGTATTTGAAAATTCATTTTGTGTTATTATTTATGCCAGTCAAAGTCTTGAGTTTTTATTTTGACCTTTGAGATTGTTATCTATAAGGTCGCCTGTATTATAAGCATGTCTACGAAAGTTTGTAAGAATATAGGTTGCTTGGATACTCTTTCACACGAAAACCACTGAACAGATTTTGATGATACTCGGCAGTGATGTAGCAGAATAATAATAATGCTTCATTAACACATTCGTACAAATGGCGGTTCGAAAATTGGCTGCGAATGCAGGTATCCGACCCTCCGGTAATAGCACGTAATAGGTATCTAAAATTTTTTTCTGCGCATTAGATCGTTCGATTGAACCGTACTGTACGAATGTAAAAATGCGGTATTACATACCTATAAAAATACTTGTATATATATATTTTCCAGCGTTATTCGCGGGTAAATGGCGCGGCAATGCTTGTCTATAAGAGATATAGAGCTGCCCATGGCCATTATTATTTAGAAATTCTTTGCTGTTATAAAATATGTAGAAACATTTTGTAGTAGGTATCGATTAAATGTATGAAGCCTTGGGTTTGGGCCCGAATACTTCTAACTACTACTATAGTTGAGCCAATTTAGCATCTACAGACGCTCCGATTTGGTTGGTGCCAACCATCCGACCACGACCAAATCGGAAAGTGTAGAGAGCGGTCGGTCCGACATAATTATTATTAATATTGGTTTGACGTGGTCGGATGCGCCGGCGATACCGACCAAACCAACTTCCTATCCGATCCAACCAAATTGGAACGTCTGGAAGCTTTGTTCCGACCAAATCGGCTCATTCCATAGAGTAATATAGGTAATTGGCTCATTCAGATTCGCAACGCCGCCGGTGTAGGACGTCAACATGAACGCCGAGGGAGTTACGGTCACCGAACGTGACATATTAATAAAATTGCTGGAACTATATAAAGACTTTCCCTGTTTGTGGGACTTAACTAACAAAGATTACGCAAATAGAGATGCCAGAAATCAAGCGTATTTTATTATGTTAGAAGTATTAAAAAAAATTGACAGTGCGGCTACATTAAAAACCTTAAAAAATAAGTTGTAAGAGCCGCATATGACTGTAATTTTCTCTATTTCTATAGTAGAATTTAGCCCATTTTCTTCGTACTATGGTCAACTGACATATTACTCTATGGTCAACTGACAGCTGGAAGGCCAACCGTCGGAGAATCTGTAGCAATGTTGGAATGGTTGCCTTGTCGGTTCCGATATGGTTGGCACCAACCAAATCGGAGCGTCTGTAGATACATTTAAATGGCTCTACTATAGGTACTAATTATGTATGTACCGTCAAATGTGGCTACTTGACCTTTACTTGGCAACTTGACCACACCTTCCGTTTAACAACAAAATATCAAATTTTGTAGAATTGAAAGCAAATTGACCTAACGTATCGATGTTGGTAGGTTTTTAAAATATTAATTGGCAACATATTTTAATTTTAAAGCGGTAACGCTGTTGGTTCTCGCAATATAACGTATCGAAGTGTGACTGTGACTAAGGATCTTTTGCCGGTGTCAGTATTATTATGTTTGTAGAGCTTAAACTGCACATCTCAGGTGAGTACAGTTTTGATATGTTGTGTAATAAACCCTAGAGATTGATTTAACAGTGGGAACTATCCAATTTTAGGCTCATCTGTCGAAATATTTGCTTGGGCATTGATGCCTCAGGTTAGGTCAAGTTGCCATTGACCGCTGCGTGGCAACTTGACCGACGCCTAGGGTTGACACAAAAAAATAACGTGACTGCATTTTTTCCTTTTTTATCTGTTTCGAGTTTTGCATTATAGTAAAATCAATAAATTTGCTGCAAATTTCGAACAATCCAGATACTTATACTCTCTTTGATGACAACGATTTAGCATATTTCTAATGAAAAATAAATGTTTCCTTACCTATTAATAAATACCTATAAGTATTAAGTAATATATTATGTACATATATACATATGTATTAAATTTAGTTTAATAAATAAATAGTTCATTAAAATTTGTGTCTTGTTTGTGACAACCCTATCCGACTTGTAATGCTTTGTATGAAATCATTACAAATCCCGTGGCAACTTGACCAGGTAGCCAGAGCCTAACAGTTTATTGTAAAGCTTCGGGCTGCAATATTTAAAAAGTCGAAGACTTAAAAAATAATAGCAACTTAGCCTAAAACAAGAATGTAAAGCATCTACCTATGAAAACTGATGTGCAAGGTCAAGATACCACATCAGTGTCAACTTGACCTGTATTACGTTTATTAGTAAATAATGTCAGATTCAATATATTTTAAAGAAATACCTAGTAAAAGTGAATAATGAAATCATTCATGACGTGAACAAATCATAAAATGTTAATAAAAGTTTAACATAAATAAGTTAGCTAAGAAAAAGTAAAAAAATGTGGTCAAGTAGCCACATTTGACCGGTACTACATTTGGGTGGGTATTAGTAATTGTTATAGTTGAGCCAATTTAAAGCATCTACAGACGCTCCGATTTGGTTGGTGCCAACCATATTGGAACCGACATGGCAACCATTCCAACATTGCTACAGATTGTCCGACGGTTGGCCTTCCAACTGTCAGTTGACCATAGAGTAATATGTCAGTTGACCATAGTACGAAGAGAATGGGCTAAATTCTACTATAGAAATAGAGAAAATTACAGTCATATGCGGCTCTTATAACTTATTTTTTAAGGTTTTTAATGTAGCCGCACTGTCAATTTTTTTAATACTTCTAACATAATAAAATACACTTGATTTCTGGCATCTCTATTTGCGTAATCTTTGTTACTTAAGTCCCACAAACAGGGAAAGTCTTTATATAGTTCCAGTAATTTTATTAATATGTCACGTTCGGTGACCGTAACTCCCTCGGCGTTCATGTTGACGTCCTACACCGGCGGCGTTGCAAATGTGAATGAGCCAATTACCTATATTACTCTATGGAATGAGCCGATTTGGTCGGAACAAAGCTTCCAAACGTTCCAATTTGGTTGGATCGGATAGGAAGTTGGTTTGGTCGGTATTGCTGGCGCATCCGACCACGTCAAACCAATATTAATAATAATTATGTCGGACCGACCGCTCTCTACACTTTCCGATTTGGTCGTGGTCGGATGGTTGGCACCAACAAAATCGGAGCGTCTGTAGATGCATTAATAGGCAACATTTGACGTCTATCAATTTTATCTTCATAGGGTGGTAACCTGCTTAAAAACATCGATTAAAGCGAATTAATCGATACGGACTTGAAACATTTGTCAATCGAACTTGAAACACATGTCAATAATTTATGATGATTTTTATTCCCAAGTAATCAATGCATTCGATTCTAGATGTCAGATTTCGATTTTTAGAGTAACGTCTCTGGTATTTAAAAAGAAAAAAGGTTTATTGACACAAAATTGTAGCGACGTCAGTTCTTTAAATAAGAAAATGTTTATTATGTTTAGAATGGTTTATCAGTAAAATCAAATCCTAAAATTAGTTGCATCGGTCATTATTATTATAAATATGTAATCGTAATTGAAAAAAGTTAAGCAAATGTGCAGTTACAACAAAACGAAATATCATGTTATTCTATGTCGTCGTTACTAGGTTACGTTGTTGAATTTTGTTGAACTGTCAAATGTTGCCTATTAAAATGGCTCTACTATAAAGGTGAGATAAAGGTGAAATAAAATACATAGTTGTGCTAATTTCTTCTAATATGTATTTATTTTATTAGTAAAATTATATTTACAAAAAAATATATTTACAGCGAGTATTAATTATTCATTAACATTTTAATCTTAAATTAAACTACCTACATAAATTTATTGCACGTCAAATTCAAATTTTGATTTAATTTTTAATAATATCGACATTGAGTTTAAAAATGCATATTTTTTATAAATACGTTTTAAATAATGGCAACAAGTAACATCATAATTATATTTTCATTTTTCCTTTGTACATATTTTATAACAGTAAAATAATATAGTGATATCACAATAAATATTGCACATACCCAATAGAAACCAACACAGTTCAAAATTTCGTGCTAAAATATATTTGTACGACTAGCCATATACATAATTAAAATAAAAGTAATTAATATCACGTTAAATTTATGGACAAAATTTATTAATTACGTACTCATGTTATTAGAGAAATACGGATAATTAAAAAAATCCTAATGAAATGGACATAATATTATGTAGTTACATATTTTTATTCATACGTATGTACTATAGAATACAGATAACAATAAATATTAGTAGAGATTGTCTAATCTAAAAATGAACGCCCCTCCACTAAACTTAATTGTTTCAATGTGTGAGGACAAATAATTATTGAACCACTTTATATGTGTGCGCGCGTCGATTCTACTGCAAACTTTGACACTCGCGCACTGATTTGTCAACTAATCGGGCGATCAGTTCAGGTGCCTAGCATTGTATGGCGGGGAGAGCGCGCTATGTACGGAATGACACGTCCGTTCTGTCGTGCATCGCGTCATTTATGCACTAGTTGGCCAACTGGTCCTGTCGTTCGGGCATGGACGGGACTGGAGGACTGAACGACCAATGAGGCAGACCAATTTGTGTGTATTGCGTCTATACACGTACTTTGAATGTGAGCGTAAACACAGTGGAGGGGCGTTCATTTTTAGATTAGACAATCTCTATCTAGCTATTAAAATAACTAGTGATCGTATTCTAGCTATTGTATTAATATATACTCTAAGTATTCTAGTGTCGGAAGTAGGTAAGCTAATACTCTAATAAAATCAAACTTAATATAATCGGTGAACAAAGTTTTATCGCATAATCGTTACAAAAAGAATCGAACGTAATACCACAAGTAATACACCCTATTATAAAATCGATGTTCACTGTTATTATCTTCTCATTGTAATATGATTGACTCGTAAGATATGTTACTCAGCACAAAAAAAGAGAAATTGAATAACATAAATTACCGCTCATTACCGACTTCCATAGAGTTCATGACTATTGACATTGTCAACTATTACATCATAAAATGACAGTGACAGTTCTAACGCTTTCGTTTTTAAGCTGCGTACACATAGAGAAAAAAGCCATTAAATAGCCGTTAAGTCGGACTTTGATGGTTTTGTGTGTATACAGCATTATATTGTCCATACAGCACATTTGGGCTATGTGTAATTAGTAATTACTAAGCAATAAATAACCCTTATGTAAGTTTATGTAACGCAGGAAGCGAGATAATGTCAGCTTACGAAAATAATTTGCTTGTTAAAATAACAGCTTTCTAGCGTTTTCACTTCTGAAGCAATGGCGGGAATACGACTCATTTGGCTATATAATTTGACAATGACCATATTTGCCGCCATTTTTTGAAGAGACTCCATATTTGGAACACGTCGAAAAACATTTTAAAGGTTCAGTTCGGAAAAAGTGACTTGCAAGATGCTTGCAAGTGATTTTAAGGCTCGTTGTATTTGTATAAATGTATAACTTGTTACGTATAAGAAATAAATATGTTATCTTATTAATTTAAATAAATTTAAAAGTTATTGTGTTTTATTTGTACTAACGGTAATTAAAGAATAACCTAACCTAACTATACAAAAAAATCTTATCACAATATAATATCAATTCTCGGGAATACCCTTGTAGGTTCAAATGTAAAATTATTGCAATCCTCAATTTTTGGACGATTGATTTTAATTTTAATGCTGAACTGACACTTTTTCGTACTTTACTCGTTTTTTAAATGTTCGTAACTTATGTCAGCATGGTATCCACTAGGTCCTGCAGAATAAACGACTTGTTGCATTCTTCCATCTGGCAACAAAACGTGATAATGACCTTTGGTGCTTTCCCCTTTCTTTGCTTCGTACTGTCCGTAGAAGTTGCCACTGTCTGAATCCCGTACTCTGTACCCAAACTCGTAGTTTGCGGCGTATTGTAGCTGTAAACAGATAAACATTTATTAAATCGATTTATCCTACTTAAATTATAAATGCGAAAGTTTATGAGGATGCATGTTTGTAACTCTTTCACGGGAATACCACTGAACAGATTTTGTACCTACAGAAAGGCTTCATTTTTCATGCGGGTTCGAGCGGCACAGCTAGTTATGATATGTATTAAGATTTTCAGAGGACATTCCCATACAAAAGAGATATTTCAGCGAAGCAAAGAGGCTATGTCAAGCCTTCTAAATATCTCCAGACACAAAAATCATATACAACTAGCGGTCCGCCCCGGCTTCGCCCGTGGTACATGTTTACGTTTTCTCTACATAAGAACCATCCTCGTACTTCAAGGAATATAATAAAAAAAGAATTATCGAAATCGGTTCAGCCGTTCTTGAGTTATGCGCTTACCAACACATTTTGTGATTCATTTTTATATATATATGTTACGGCTAAAGGTAGGTGAGAACATAAACTTAAGATTAGCCGGCTAAACTTAGGTTTATTTTCGACGAGGTGTTAATGTTAGTTTGTTCTATCTTTAGCCGGCTAAACTTAAGTGTAACCGCAGGCCCGTGGCTAAAAATGTCGGGGTGGGTAGATTTGGTTACTATAATACATGTAAGGAACAGGGCGAGTGTTTTCTGGCACTTCGCCGGCTGCTGCCGCAGCACGCTCGCTGCGCTCGCTCGGCTCGTGCGGGTCTTAAGAGTTCTAACCTAACCTAACCTAGCCACCAGCTTTCTGCCCTGAGTCGGGGTGGGTAGATTTGGTTACTATAATACATGTAAGGAACAGGGCGAGTGTTTTCTGGCACTGTGCGGGCCCCTCAAGCCCTCCACCGGCCCGGCGCTAACCAAATCTACCCACCCCGACATTTTTAGCCACGGGCCTGCGGTTACACTTAAGTTTAGCCGGCTAAAGATAGAACAAACTAACATTAACACCTCGTCGAAAATAAACCTAAGTTTAGCCGGCTAATCTTAAGTTTATGTTCTCACCTACCTTTAGCCGTGACATATACATTATACAATTAGATTGCTACTTTGTAACGTAAAAGAAAGACACACTTTGGCATATAGATAAGTAAGGCTATTCCCGTAGAAATGGTGAAAATTTTAAAGCGTATGAGCACTGGTAAATTTTGTATTTTACTATTTTCTAGCTCTTACAGGGTAATTTGTATCACATTTATTTTGTAACCTGTGTTTTGTGATCGAAAATAAGCAATAAACAATAAAACAATTTTGGAAAACTACATGTTTCTATCTCCAAATCATACTTAAATGTAGGGAATAAGCTGTTTAAATTCTTGAAAATGTTTTTTTAAGACTTATAACTGCAAGACATTTAAATATATGTATTAAATAAACTCTGACAGAGATAATGATGTGTTTCGCAAAGTCATAAATGCTATGAGTGCTGATAGCAATCACGATACTATCTATCTTCTACAAAATTTAAACAAAATAAAACCTTGTTACTGTGGGAAAAACATTTTAGTTATCTGTGAGAAAATTCGCTAAATGAGGCATTAAATATGCCTAATTATTTGAATCGGAACACATAACCTTAGAATGGCATTTAATAGTAATTTAATGATATAATTTCACGCATTTCTGCCATTATTATTTTTTATGTCCAGGAACTGCGCAAGAGTTCGTAAGAGAATTATGGGCAGTTTTTATATTTAGATATGCTTTATTTAAGATTAAGTTTAAGGTTAAATATGTGTACGTAATAATAGTTATAGGTAATAATAATAAATAATAATTTTCTTACATGTGTATATTTATAATTGGTTATTATGTAATTGTATTAATTATGTATGTTTGAAAATAAAAATGGTTAACTAGAAATTTGCGTATTTTATTCAATCCGTACCAATGTATTTATTGTAACTACTTGCACTTCTATAAATTACAAAGAAGTTACAAAGTATTTTGTACACTATACAAAATACATCCACGAACATGTTTTTCACTTTTTACACCAAGACATTTTCAGAAAATTCTGAACGATTTAAAGTCATAATGTAAATTTTTTCTGATGATTTTTATATAGGTAACTATGCAGACTAATAACGATATTTTAAAACCTAAAGCTGCATTAAACAAGGGTAAGTAACTCTTTTAAGGGTCTATATTTTATTAAAATAATGTTCATTCAATAATAATGTGTATTTTATTTTAAAACTAACTAGTAATTATATATATAAAACAATACTTAAAAATTAATACTTAAAACGAATATTTAAATTAAATTACACTAGCTTAAATAAAAAGACGCAATATTAATTTAACTTTAATATTCTAGAAGCAAAATAAATATGTATAAGTAAATTGTAGTACAACGTCAGGTACATAAAGGTCAAAAAAATACTTTAATATTGCAAAAGGTACGTTAAATAAATGCCTTTTTACGTCGTTAAATATTATAATAATTTCATATATCATAATTGACCTCCATTTAATGTTAATGTTTAAAAACTATTAAATTATCTCTATGTCAAATTTTATTAGGATAGACATCGCTGTTAGATTTTTAATATAAGAAATGTGTTCCAGTTTTCACGTAACTAATTAATAGTTGAAAATAAACATATTTCAAATAGTAATATTGTAAAGTTAATCTGTGCTGTGAACTTAAACAGACAGACAGCGAAGTCTCAGTAATAGCCAATAGGATCCCGTTTTACCCTATCGGTACGGAACCCTAAAAACTATTAAGTGAATAGTTTTAATATAACTTAATCTGTACGTATAATACTGTAATATGTAGTTTTATACACAAATTACAAAAAATCTGAATTACAATATTAAATGCATTTTATCGTTTTTGAAGTCAGGTTTTTAGTTCAAGCTTCGACTTCATAAATAATTTATCAAACCACTTTCAATTTATGCAGTTTATGTAAATTGTTTCTAACATTTCTATGCCTGTATGGATATCTTTTCCTATACTTTCGTGGGTAATGCACTTTTTTCTCTTTAGAGAGTTGATAGACATCTAAATGTTCAATGTTTAAATTATGGTGACCAATCAGTTCTTTTAATTGAGACTGTGTTAGCATGTACACTGGCTCTAATAAGTTAGGTATGTGCGGTAAAGAATTAACGGGCAAATTAAACTTTAGTGATGAACTGTACGATTGTGCTCCATAAAAAGGTACACCGTACGATGTTGATGGAATTTCATAGAAACTACTAGAAAATTCTGGGTTGTTCTTAAATTGACTGTATCTATTCGAAAAACTACCCCTCGAATCGCTTTGAAAGCTTGAAGGATTTGAATGTTGTAAGGGTTGGTCTGCTAATCTTACGGGAGCATGTTTTATAGGTTCATACTCGTATTCACTAGAACTAAAATCATCGTAATTGGTATAATCATCTTCTTCATAAACTGATTCGAATTTGGACCTAGGTCGTTTTATTTTTAGTGGAGCATCATCATAGTCGTCAATATAATCTGATGCTTCACCAATTTGAAAGCTTGGTGTTAAAAATACATTGAAATCGTTTCGTTTTTTATTAGCGGGACGTCGAAGTGCTTCCGCTATAGGAACATCTGTGTCGTTGGAATTAGTTTCTAAGGTTTCGTTTGAAACGGAAAGTAGAAAAGGAGATGTTTCTAGTTCGGATCGCTTATGTCTAATATGTGGGACTGTTATTTCATTGATACTTACGTTATCATCACCGAAAGCCGATACTCCAGTCCCATCTTCTGTTAAATGTTGAACACCTTTTAACTTTGAACTTTTTAAATCATCTTCTGGATTTTCAGGTTGAAAGCCATAGTGTGTTTTTTCAAACGATGGATCGTCATTGTATATTAATTCCTTATTTATTTTATCAGGTTTATAATCAGTACTAACAGTTTGACTAGCTACTTCTACTTTGTAATAATTTGAGTGAAGAGTACTTGATTCAACTCTGGGTGCTGGTGTAGTTAGCTGTGGGATGACAAAACTAGCTTTATACGGGTTTTCGATTTCTTCATTGATAGGAGTGTAATCACTAGCATAAGTATGTGGTTGTTCAGTATAAATTTGTTCATAATTAATTGCTGGTGTTTGCGGCGTCGGTTCTCTGAGAAAATAATATAAATCCGAAGGTGGACTGTTTTCATTTTCAAAAGATCTATCTGAGTCTACTAATGTTTTGAATTCTGACAACTGTTGAGTAGGGTTCTTCTTCAACAACATTTCCAGTGCATTTATTTCTTGGGCTGCACGGTAATTATGTACATTCTTTGGTATATATTTTCCATGGTAAAGAGCTTTAGGTAAAATAATAGCTGTATGTTCTTGATCCTGAGCAAGACCAATATTACCATTAGGTTTGATTGTTACGCCTTCTTCAAACGCGTCTGGTAAATTAATATGCGGCTGTTTTGATTCTAAATATTGTTGATATTCAACCGAGTCATATGATCTATGGTTTCTACTTCTTTCTCTACCTGTATTTGCTCTTATTAATTTTTCCATGGCTTCATCCACGTTTGCGGTTCTGCTTTTAAATTCTTGTCTTCGGTTTGTTTTAGGTATTTGGGTTCTCTGTAAATTTCTTGTTGGGATATCGTGAGTGCTTTGTGCAGTTCTTGGCTTAGAGGTTTGTGGTACTCTAACTCTAATTTACTTACGTGGAATAGTGGGTTGCGTGGTTGCATCGACTTTAATGTTAGCTTGTTGTTGTTCGAGCGCTAGTTGATGACTATCTTGCGATTCATGATATGCTTTCATGTAACTATCAATTATTGGAGGACCTTGTGTTAATCTTTGTAGTTGAGCTTTGTGTTGCCGTATTCTCTCTGCGTTGAACATCGCTTGCTGATTACTAGCATGTAGCCTTGCATTGTGTGCAGAATTACCAGCCAACGGATTACCATATGGTAAATTAGAAGGACCACTCGACAGTCTTATGTCATCCATCCTTGCTTGTTCATTTATAACTTCATAAACTGGTCTAGCGTTATTTTTAGCGGCCGTCGTAATTTGTAATGCTAGCAGAATCAAGGCTGTGACTAATTTTATGGATCGTGAATACGCCATTGTATCTGTAAAGAGAAATAATTGATTTAATTCCGTTCCCACTCGTTATTCATGATTATGGATATGCAGATATATAAATTCCATGCATAATTCAATCACAATACGGATTGATATCAGTATTATTTTAATTTATGTAAGCTTTAAAATATGAATGACCTCCTGTTCGGTATAATATTAAGAACAGTCAAATAAACGGAAATAGAACAAAGATAAACAGCATCTAATCACCATAAGTTAGGCCGTGTTTAAATATTTCCTTATTTGGATGCTGTATTTCATAACGATGCGCGAATACTAATTTGCTTACAAGCTTTCTCTGTGTCATAGGTAATTATTGTTAGTAGGTCAACCGTATTTTGTGCTAACACGTTTGATGGTCTGTTTAATGATTATTTAAATCATGTGATATAATATGGAAGCAAGTTTATGAGAGAATTTGTTTGAGTTATGTAGACGGTGTTTTATATTATTTGCAACTAGCTTTCCGCCTGCGGCTTCGCCCGCGTTTTCAAAGAAAAACCCGCATAGTTCCCGTTCCCGTGGGATTTCCGGGATAAAACCTAGCCTATGTTACTCGTGGATAATGTAGCTTTCGAATGGTGAAAGAATTTTTAAAATCGGTCCAGTAGTTTATGAGCCTATTCATTACAATCAAACAAACAAACAAAGTTTTCCTCTTTATAATATTAGTGTAGATAATAATGTACATGCTAGTGAACACTGGATAAGTGGTTAGGTATTCGTCTTTAATGAAAAAGTTCGAAGGTTTGAGATTAGATGAACGAGGGCAAAATTTAAATTTAATTTTGCTGAATCTCTACACTATCAATGATCTCTATTTAATGACTCTATTATATATATTAGGAACGACGATTAAGACCATATTAAGACATTAATGTGTAACGTGGAGTTTTCTCAAATGCATGTTTTAATTCAGATTTAACTCTACCTCCTTTCTCGCTCAACAATTCGTTTTGTGCTAACCTTTACCTGCTAAATTAGGCATATCGTTGTATGACTGACACAAAAAGTTTTTGTTCAAACCAAGGTTGAAAATATAGGCATAATGAATTGATAATATAACAATGGAGCTAGGAATTATTCAATTTAAAATATAATGAGTACTTATAGATAATTATCTACTAACTAAATTCATTTAATTTGTCCTATTACTTTTATTCGATTTGCGCGTATTCATTTTATTACTTGTCTCATGTCTGTAATATTTCTATATTAGCGGCTTTGATTATATTCTAATTAAAAAATAAAGTTTAAAATAACATAATTATTCAGATGGAGTTTTTATGATTAAGTACAAGATTATACTAAGGTTATTTTTTATGCATTTAAAAATTACGTATTACGATTTGCATTTAATGATAGTCTTGGATATTTATGAAACCGACACACACTTGACCTTTCTATAAGCTAACGATCACTTTCACCGTGTTTAAAACAAGTATGGCTAGGGTCCAACTACAATTTAGATATTAAGGATTTCCTAGGTGTCCAGTTTTTTAAACCTAAGATCCGTTAGTAACTCGTTAATTGGTTTTGTATGATTCCGTATGTATATCCTGTGTACCTATGGAATTCCCGTTAATATTACTTAGTAACTAGCTTTTTATGCCGTAAAAAGTATAAATATGTGGACGTAGTGACGGAGAAACATGCAGTTTGAATTCTGTGTGTGTATGTGTGTCTGCCAACATCCGCCAACTCGCTTGGCCATCTTGGTGGATTATGGCCTGTACTGTCCTAGCAGTTGGAACATACATATTTGGGCTGATGATGATGATGATGTATGTGTGTTACTACAATTCATTTTCTGTTAAGTGTATTAAATTTTAAATCTTTTATGTATGACGTAAATGCGTTTCAGATGATTCATTGACCGGTTTTCTTAAAGGGCAAGTAAAAAGGTTTTACTCTTCGTCACTAGGGATTTACCCAATTACCCTACGACATTTCAGTTGGAATGCCTTAATTATCACTGTAAGTACCAAGATGGTCTTTAACAGTTAATTATGGAGCATATGTTAATAATAAGTATACATTAATGTTTAAAAAGACGCCTAATTACAGTGTAGATTAAATTGAAACAAAGCACGTAGAGTTTTATTGGAAAAAAATATAGGATGTGCTATTTTGAACATCTACATAATATACTTACTAGATTTGAAACCGCGGCTTAATCGCCCGCGTTAAAAAAACCCGCATAGTTCCTGTTCCCGTGGGATTTCTAGGATAAAACCTATCCTATGTGTTAAATGTTAATCCAAGTTACCCTCTATATGTGTGCTAAATTTCATTGTAATCGGTTCAGTAGAATTTGCGTGAAAGAGTAACAAACACACACACACACATCCTCACAAACTTTCGCATTTATAATATTAGTAGGATGCTGAACTCTGTTAGTTGATTGTTTCTCTTGATCCTGACGAATCTTTTTTGATTTTTGAGTATAGACATGGTATTGTTGTTTGCGGTATTATACATTTAGATCAAACGAGCGAATGCTCTATTTAACCCAACTATGTGAATTATTTTAGTGTAAACAGGCGTAGAGCATTCTTTCGGTGTTCTTACTGCGTTCGAAAAGATTCTATGCAATGTTCTAATACTGAACAACACTGAATACGAATTTTCGGTTACACTAAAATATCACGAAAGAATGCTCTTGCTCTAGCTCTATGTTCGTTTAGTCTAAATGCACCGAAAGAATTAACCACCAAATGCCTTTCTGTTAATAAGCGTTGAAACATTTTAATCTAAATTTCATATGCATTATTATTTTTTCCAATCTATCAACAATTAAGTTTGACGAAACAATTTCTCATCCGATAACCCATTATCTAGAATCAGTAAAAACAACAAGCCTGGGAACAAATTATTTCAATCGAGTGCTTACATTGTTCATAATTTCACAGTCACTTTACTGTTTTTATGAAGATGCAGTAAGGACTTCTATATATAGGATTTATGAATATTTAATTTTGTTTATGTTTTAGTGCGTTTGGTACGTTATGGTTTTAGGATTAAGAAAAACATGCGTACAGGACGCATGAAATTATTATATTACTAGCGGTCCGCCCCGGCTTCGCCCGTGGTATATATGAAAAATAGATGTTGGCCCGTGGCCGATTCTCAGACTTACCCGATATGCACAGAAAATTTCATGAGAATCGGTCCAGCCGTTTCGGAGGAGTATGGCAACGAAAACTGTGACATGAGAATTTTATCGAATTTTATACATATTAGATTATGACCGATTCTTGATAAGTGGACAAAGTTTGAATTAAATCTGTCATTTTAAATGGGTCAAAATCGAGTCTATAGGATGTGGTATGTTATATTTTTTGTATGTTAGTTGTAATAATAGCTTTAATTAATGAATATTTTAATAATGTGCAGTATGACGATAAGGAAACGATTGGACCGATTTTGATACGACTTTTAATGTCATGAAGCTGATTAAGAGGAGTTTCCATTTTTTGACATTTTACAGGTGACATTAAAATTTTATTGTGAAATCCTTTATGTACGGATACTGTTATAATCAAGGATGGAAAAATCAGCTCTATAGGTTTTTTTTATTTTCGATTTATTCACGGTCACAATTTAAAAGTTCCTTTAGTTATGATAAAACAGTATTTTGATCTTAGTCTATACCATACATACGATTGCATCAAATATTGGCGAGTGTGTCAAGATATTTGCCAATTCGGATACGCATTGCTAAAATTGGAATTATTGGCACTTCCTGGAATCTGATATAGGTAGGTATATTGCATTTTGATACTTATTTGGGATTGAAAAGATAACATGGAAAGTTGTTTCACGATATTGTGTCACTTTTAAAAATAAATACGTGCCAATAATTTCTTTAAGTTAAGTACGAATTTGTAGGATCTTAATCCTGAAATGAATTAAATGGTATTGCTATTAAATATCTACTTCCCAATGTAATCAATGCTTAAAAGCCGGTTATTTAAAATTTTCATTTACTTGGTTATACCTAATACGATTTCGGAACTTGTTCCTACACAAATCGGAAGTACTAAAAACATATCTAGTACATTGTATAATAGTTACTACATACCATGTTAGTCCATGCTACATACTAATAATTAATAATTATTATAAATTATTATATTAAGGATATTTAATATTCAAAAGCTAACCATTTAATAAATTCGTTTAAAGTTATCGATATTAGAAACTAATTATAGTTGTCAGCTTCAATAACAAGTATTTTTTATCTTTATAAATGACTCTATCATAATAATCACTACATAGTATAAAACAAAGTCGCTTTCTCTGTCCCTTTGTATGCTTAAATCTTTAAAACTACGCAACGGATTTTGATGCGGTTTTTTTAAATAGATAGAGTGATTCAAGAGGAAGGTTTTAGTATATAATTTATTAGGTTTTAGAGAAAGCGGGCGAAGCCGCGGCCGGTAAGCTAGTTAATAATAAGTAATTAATACCTAACTACTTTGCTATTATCCAATCGATGTGAAAGATTCAATCTAAAATCATTAATGATTAATCTAAACGTAGGTAACAGTCATGTTGAAATTAAATGTGATTAAATGTATTCAAATTAATATTATATGATGAGATTTTGTTATTCGCAACTATGGCCATTACAATATATATACATTACATTAAAACATATGAATACATACAATTGAAAAACATAACCTTCCTTCCACAGAGGAAACCTACAATTACAAAATAATAGAAACATCATCCTGTCAAACCGAAATAACGAATAACCGTTTTCCGATAACGGTATTGCCCATCGCAACGTTACCTAACTGTTACATAATAACGGAAACTGAGCGGAAGTATCGCCGAATGTGACCGACTTTGTCACGAAATGTTATATTGAATGATGACCTGTGATGCAGCGTGCAATTTCTAAACGTGCATTATTGTTAATTGATTTATACCAAACGAACATAGAGCCAGAGATAGAGCAAGAGCATTCTTTCGTGATCTTTTGTAGTGTAAACGAAAACTCGTATTCAGCGTTGTTCAGTTGAACATTGCGTATTCGAACGCACTAAGAACAACGAAAGAATGCTCTACGTCTGTTTTAAAATAATTTGACATATGGGTTAGAATGAGCATTCGCTTGTTTGATCTAAATGCACCGGACAAAATATATTAATAAGAATGTGTAATTAATAGGTAATTGTAGAGTCTACATCGTCAAACCAGTCTCTACATATTATTGTAGAGAATAGTTTGACATCTCTCATAGATATTTATTTACATAATGCTAATTAATTTATTTTTGGATTGTTTGAAGCAATTTATCTCGGGAATTATTGGTTCAAATTAAAAAAAAAATGATTGAAGTGTCATCAATCCATTTAATTTGAAAAAAAAGTATACACTTATTTCATAAAATGACATCAACTCAACTAAGCAACAACTAAGTATGTATTAAGTAAACCGTCGCATATTACTTCAATATTCAATAAAGTTCACGATTGCTTGCCCTTATTACACTAAAGTTCATAAGTTAAAGTTTAAAGCGAAAGTAGAACTCCTTGAAGCCTACTTGACAATGGTTACTATAAATAACTTAGATCAGGTATTTAGGTGAAATAGCTTTGTGCATTGTTTTTTTTATTACTGCATTGCATTGTTATAAATCTTTAGGAACTGAATTCGTACAATGAAACTTTTAGCGATACTATACATCACTTTATAATAATTATTTACCATGTTTTTTTTATTGATTTAAATTTTAGATCTATATGTTTTGGAAGAAAATTAAGTTTGATAAAGCACAGCTATAATATATAATACTATATTACTTAGGCATACCTATTGTATTATTAATTTTAATTAAGTGTTTCGTCGATTTTCAATAGGTTTATAAGGCCATACTTTTATATTCATACAATCAAGTTGCAGTATAAAGTAGATATAAATAATTTAAATAAATCTACTCAAATATGTACAGTTCGTTAACACATATGCAAAAACCCTAAATATTTATGTAAATACTAAAACATCATACGTACAAAATTCCAAATCCGTAAAGTGCACACAAAAAAAATACGTTATTAAAAAACTAACGCATTGACACACATTTCACAGATAATCAATTAAATTAATAGTCTATGGAAAAAAAATGGCGTGAGCGCGCCAAAATGATCTTGGCGTTACTGAATCTCGGATGTCTGTGTAGTAGTATAAATCGATTAGCGAATGTTTTTGCTATTAGGGGGGATAAATTAAATACTATAAGATTATATTATTTTATGAATTTTATCTTAATCTAAACTTGTAATGCATATTAAATAAGTTCAAAACATTGTAAATACATCGTTTTAATGACTTCATATTTCATCTTTGATCTTGCAAGGATTTGCATAAGGCTCATAATTAAATTATTATAGTTAGGTAATAAGTGTGATGTAATTAAAATAAATGACAGTGTATTACATTATATTTTAATAGGTAATAATTATTGCTATAGGGAACTAGAATCTTAAATTTCATACAATGGCTTAGATTGTGTAAGTGGACACAAACTTAATTAAATATAATAAAAGTTTATAATATTTAAAACAGGTTATTTGTTTCTTTTTTATGCCTTTTAACAAACAATAACTGTGCATATTTTTGTAAAGTTAATGTTTTTGGCAAATTAAAGATATTATTATTATTTATTATTAACAGGTTATTTGTTTCTTTTTTTATGCCTTTTATGCACCTACTTATTTTGTGTCCATCGGACACCGCATTTACCTACTAAGGAGATAGAATATTTATTTATTAATTCAGTATCTCAATTTATAATAACTATTAATAAAAATAGTTATTCTTGGACGTAGTTAGCTTTAAAACAAAAATTAAAAGTCATTAAACTGTTTTATTGAGTGATAGGTAATGATAAACATCTTCGCATTCGTCCGTAACAAGGTCCATAATTGTAGTAGGTATGTACATTGCTAACTCAGATAAAAAATAAGTATCTTTATCACGTCAGCTAATTATGCTAAAAACTAAAAAGTTTAACGAAAGTTGATCCAAATAAATAATTAAGACGTTAAATATTTGTATTCACATATTGTACGCATCATTACATAGAACGTGATTTGGTAAGCAAATCTAACAATGGAATTATGTAATTTATTGAATAAAATTTAAAATATACATTATTATTCTTAACAAGTGCATAGTGCATACGACTTACTTTAACTGTTATATTAGGTACATTGTCATCTTTATGTTGACCTATATTTCGTTCTATCATCTTGCACAAGTTTAATTAAAATCGGTGCACATATTTCAAAGGTTTTCTTTTCTTCCATTTTTAACGATAAAATTTTTATATTGATATACATATTATGATCTGTAATTTCGACACTACATCCAAGCGGCTCGTTGGTCTAGGGGTATGATTTTCGCTTAGGGTGCGAGAGGTCCCGGGTTCAAATCCCGGACGAGCCCGCAAAATCTTTTTTGTTTTTTTTTTATTATTAAAGGTCACAATTATTCTTTTAAGGGCTGATTTTTCAATGCTTGGATAAAACTTATCCGTCCAATAAAGTATTACACGATAAAATTAAAATGTCACGTAAACTGTCAAATACGGGCAATTAGAATACGTTTTTAAAATGGCAGTTTATACATTATTCGACGAATAAATTTTATCCAAGCATTGAAAAATCGGCCCTTAATAATAGTATTAAATTACTAACGTTTTTTTTACATCAAACTTTCTATGAGAAAATCGTATAATTATTATCCATATTAAAAACACATACAATCGACATAAGCGCCATCTAGGCGAAGTAATGAAATGTTGTGTTAAATATTTATAGTAGTTGCTGCAATAACATATAGATGGCGCTTTTCACAATAATGCCGACACACAGGATATAGATAAAAATTGTAATTTGCAGCATTTAAAAATTAACTTATTTCATCTACTTAGTCCTTTCAATATTTTTAAGTACATAGTATTTAATTTTTGTCATTCAAACAAACAAACGAACAGTAGCTTTATGTTATAAGCTCTTATTAGTACTTATAATAGATTATGAAACGAATGTTATTTTTTCGTTGGCTTTTATCTGATCTATTAGTCCAATAAAACAGACAAATACTATTAAAACAAACACACATATGAAAAACATTTATTTATCAAATCTAAATCACAATTTCACTAAACTACTTATACTCAAATACTGGTCATGAAATAATCTTCAGGTGGGCAAGGATCATTAGTATCAATTGGTTTATATCTATAAATCTTACCTCGCGTACCAATTATAATATTATTTCTATGATCAAAAGCCATGCCAGTAATTTTAAAGCCCAATTGGCCGATTTTAACTGGCAGAATGCTCTTCGTAAACAATCTGAACAATGATCCTTTCACGGCGACTATTGCTTCGTCATGTTTATTCAGTTTTAGTATATACTTTAGTTCCCTCGAAAATCCCTTGTATTGTATCGGTTCATAGAGATCAGTTGAAAAGAAGTACAATCTTCCATCTACATATTCGTAGAAAGCGTTTCCTTTCCCGTCCAAAACGAAATTGTAGGCTTTCGGTATTTTCTCATATCGTTTTACAGCTGCAGAACCATTGACGAATCTAAATATTTCATGATTATGTCCAGTTGTTATGTACATTTGGTTGTCTGTTTTATCTATAAAGATACTTCGTATATCATCGTCTCCTATAGGTCTGTCAGCAAGGATTTCTGGTCTTGAATAGTCATAAGTGACGAGTCCTTGATTGGTTCCAATGTACACTATGTTATTTGCAACATCAATACCAATACATTGTCCTATAATATCGTCTGATACTGGTAACTCTTTGACTCCAAGAGCCCCGTGTTTTAAAATGTGTATACCTTTAGTATAATTCCTTTTATGCAGCAGGAAAAATATGTTCTCTGTTCTAGGATCTATGACCATTCCTGTGGGATAGCCATCTATAGCAGCTATGAGTTGTCGTTTGTAATACTCGTTTCCAATTTTAACCCTTTCGCATTTATCTGCTGTCAATTCAGTGATAAGCACGGATAGTAAGATGGTTATTACTTTTCTTAGAGCTTTCATGATTCATGTCAATCCCTGGAAAAAAAAGATTAAGATTAAGCACGATTTTAAGCAATTGCATGGAAATTATAGTCAGAGAGCACTCCATTGACTTTTCTTACTTTCCTTTACAGATTTTCTTTAATATTTAAAATGTAAAGGATGAAATAAACTCCATACCTAATGCAAGTGTTGACGAAGGGATATTGCAGTATGGATGACATCCGCCTCTTTATAAAACACGCTCATTGTTATGTCATTGGAGACCAGTTTGTAAATATAATGCGTTTGGGCATAATAAAGGGTGCACAATCATATTGTAATTTATATTATATAGGTACATATTATACTAGCTTTCTACCCGCTGTTTCGCCCACATTTTCAAAGAAAAACCCGAATCCCGTTGCCGTGGGATTTTCGCGATTAAACCTTTCCTATGTGTTAATCTAAGTTCCCCTCTATATATTGTGTGCTAAATTTTATTGTAATCGGTACAGTAGTATTTGCGTGAAAGAGTAACAAACATACACATACATCCATTCTCAAAAACTTTCGCATTTATAATATTAAGGATTAGTAGGAAGTAGGAGAGGATAGGATTGTTTTCTAATTACAATTTTGATTAACGTGAAAAGGGTCGAATCTATCTTATATCCCTAGTGATATTATAATTAATGCGAAAGTAACTCTGTCTGTTCTTTTGCCTGTCTGTTTGATACAGGAGAAAGGATAGCTTTTATCCCGGAAATCCAACGGGAACGGGAACTATTCGGGTATATTTCTGACTACGCGAGCGATACCGCAAGCGGATAGCTAGTATGTAAAAGAAAGTCGTGATAGTTACACCACTCAAAACTCAAAAACAGCTTTTTAATTACGATTCAATTCCGTTTTGTTTTGTTGAATTTGCCTCCGAATGGAATAATTATATCAGTGTGAAAAATAAAAATATACCTACAAAAAAAGATGTGATTCGAGACATGATCGAAATTAAAAATTAAAAATATAATAAAATATCAGTGACTGTGGCTCTTTGACACTAAAATTCTAAATACAGATATAAAATGGAAAAAAACATATATTTCATTTATCTTGGAAAGTAATTATTGATAAAAGAGTAATAAACAAGTTCTCAAATCTCCTAAACACAGGAATTGTTTTGTCTCGGACTAAATTTAGTGATAATTCTCTTGTGTGGAAGATAATTTCTGTTTAGATTTAGTACACTTCTCATATTATATTTTATTTTAACACCCAGAGACGAAAAAAGTACCTAATTATAATAAAAAATGGAAAATAAAGATGTTACCTATCACATAAATCTTGGAAAAAAACAGGTCCATCCGAACTTGTAATCTTATATTAAGTATATGAGTAAGTATGTTGCTATAACTCCTATCAAAACATCTGTAGAAACACTCCTCATACAAAGACGCTGGCCCACAAAGTCGGAATTTATTTTTATTTTCCGACAATTGTCGGGGTAAATTTGGTCATTTGATTTTGTACGGCACCTGTGTCATACTATTTCTATACTGCTTCCGCAACGCCGTACAAAAATCATGGAGACAAGGGGAAAAATTCTCTAGCTGTACTTTCGAATTCTCATCTGCACTCAGGTGGACAGCTTACAAGTGACGGCATAGTGCTGAATCTGCTATTTTATGCTCTATATATAAATTTTATGCTCTTATATCGTTCTAGATAGGTCACCTGGTGGTTCAAATGACTCATAATTTTTTCAACATGGACCTGTAGTCTATATGTGATATGAGTCGTCAAACAGAATAACGTTTGCAGAGTCAGCGGTTTTTTTTTTATATAATTTATGTTTTTTGTTGAGATTAAAGTGTGTTCATGTTCTGCCTTAGACAAGAATTTATTTCTCTTAAGAAAACTATTATAATATGTATGAAAAATAAAAGAGAACATGCTGTATAAATTACTATTGGTGAATTACTAGAAATTGTTACGTAATTATAATAATGGTAATGTTATGATCACATATCTAGCGAACAGAAAAAAGGGCCTTCTTTTATAATAATAACATTTCAGTCTTCATTGATTGACGAGCCCTTTGTGAAAGAATAAGTGTTTTGATAATAGTATTGAATAAGACATTACACAGGTAAGGATATAAAATATTAGTTCGGTCAGTTTAGCTAACCAACTAGCTAAAACTATAAAGATTTAGTTAGGTACTCCTTTCATGATTTTCAGGTATTAAAAGTTATTTTATGATGTACTAGCTTTCCGCCCGCCCGCGTTTTCAAAGAAAAACCTGCATAGTTCCCGTTCCCGTAGGGTTTCCGGGATAAAAGCTATCCTATGTGTTAATCCAAGTTACCCTCTATATGTGTGCTAAATTTCATTGTAATCGGTTCAGTAGTATTTGCGTGAAAGAGTAACAAACACACACACATCCTCACAAACTTTAGCATATATAATATTAGTAGGATAGGATTAGGAAGGATAGGATAGAAATGATTAAAAAAGAGGTAGGTGATCAATAAGGTTAACTCATATTTTCTGTTAAATTCGTTTAATTATTGGCACATTTCATATTCGTAAATAACACCTGTCGTAGATACATACATATTATTACCATTAAATGTAACACCAGCCGGTACATAATCTAAATTCATTAATTTCTTAGGAATGATATTATCAGGTTTTAACCAGTAGAGACCGTCATTTGCTGCTAAAATAACTCTGCCATTATCATCGACTGCTATTGCTCTAGCTGCATTTTTGGGAATACCAACAAATTCGATCGATTCTTGAAAGTCTTTTAGTAAAACTTTAATAAATTTGGAATCACATTCGTAAAATATATTTTCATCTGAATCTACAGCCATTATAAACGCACAGGGCACGTTTTCAACACGGTGTTTCTCTGTATTTTCATCGATTTTGTATACTTCATTATCAGGGAACAATACTGCGTATAAGTTATCAGAGTTTCTAGGTTTGAACAGCTGCACTATGTCTTCGTCTTTCATGCCTATGAAATTGGCTCGATCTGTACCATTCAGTATATGAAGGCCATCATCGCTAGCAATGTAAACTCGATTATTTCTTACATCCACAGCAGCTGCTTGGCCATTTACATTGTCAATTAGAATTGGCTGACCACCTCGTAATATGTACTGATCCATTTTGGTCTGTATTTCATCGTTTTGTAGCGTTTCTAGATCTATTAACGTGAAAAGAAGATCTTTGCTGAGTGGATCGTAGACTAAATTGGTTGGTAAACCTTTCATGGTTAATATTGTTGATTTTGAGTATTTTGTATTGTCGAACACATGTGAACATTGGTCGGCTACCGCTGATGAGATTAGTAGGAATAATAGCAGCATTTTTGATCTGAAAATCAATAGTGATATTAGCAATATATAATTTTTAAGTATTGAATGTAAATTGTATTGAGTGTAAATGTTGTCTGGTGACTGCAACTGCTATCAAATATTTTTTTTGAAAATATGAACTATTGAGAAATTCTGAATAATTTTCTGACGAAAAAAGTTACTCAAGAGATAATCAAAATTGTACATTTCATAGCGTAATATGTTTTCAATGAATTGTAATTGAATTATTTAACCAATAAATTTTCACGATATTACTGTCTTGTTAAAATTAAGTGCGAACAATAATAAACATGTGTAATAAATCAACACGACACAATAAGTTCCTTTAACAAAAGATATGTTTATTTCACAATAATTGTAAATTTATCATTTTTACCAATTTAATCACTACATAAGTACATAGTATTAAGCAAAGTCGCTTTCTCTGTCCCTTTGTATGCTTAAATCTTTAAAACTACGCAACGGATTTTGATGCGGTTTTTTTTAATAGATAGAGTGATTTAAGAGGAAGGTGTTAGTATATAATTTATTAGGTTTTAAACCAAGCGGGCGAAGCCGCGGGCGGTAAGCTAGTTAAATATATTCTTGTTGTGAATGTACTTTTGAGGTCACTTCATACAGGAATAGGAAAGTTATCTGGGGTTAACAGAGAAATGATACACTTATGTAAACAAATAACATATTGTTTATCATATTTTTCATGTAAAACCATGTGTAAAACAATAATTAATACATGTTCGAGTTATGTTATTATCATGATTAATTTGTTTTTGAGTCTTCCGTTGTTTTCAAATTTATTATAGTTAATTATTGTTGTATTCGCATAATCTGTAATCATAAACGGCTGAAGGATATAGGATAGAACTTTTCACGCAGATAAACCGTTCACCATTTTAATTCTGTGAGAACACCATAGCAATAGACGGATAGACGAATGTTAGTCGAATCTTTATTTTTTTAATTTTACACTACAATAATGATAGTTCTTTTTGAATAAATATTTCTTTTAATACTAGTTACAAACAAATTATGAGTAAAACTGTTATTCAAAGTTAAACTATTAGGTAGGTTAAAAAATAAGTTTCTGATTAAGTACATAATGTCTTTTGTTACTGTTACTTAAAATAGACAAAAATAACCTAGAATCGACAGCTTGTTTAATTTTACATGAAATTTGATTACTTGAATAATATTATATAATATTAACTTGATTTCGTAAAATTCATGCAGGTTAGACTATCAAAAAAACAAAATAATAAGCAACCAGTGCAAAATCAATATTAAATTATGTTTGAAATTATTATCTAGATTCTATATTATTATGTCTTTTTTTGATATCCCAAAAATGTACCGAAGAAATTACATTAACCCTCCCGAAAATAAGTTTTTAAATTTAAATTGTGACCATGAAGAAATAAAATATTGAAAATTAATAACACTTAATAATGTTAGTAGGGCAATAATATCTAGTTTAATAATAAATAATTTTATCAATTAATGTAATTATTATAAATTACATGCAATTACTTACATGTTCTGCACACAATCGTTTGATATTTCAACAAATTGAAACTGATGTTGTTTTACAAAATATGACTGGAGTTCAACGCACTTTATCAATTTGGACCAAATTGAGGAATAAATAGAAAAATCACTGTAAACCAAGGTTTTTAAACTTCTTTATTGGTATTTTTTAGTATTTAAATAAATAATAAATAATTTTGAATGTTCGTATTTGTATGTATCGAGTATGAAATAAGATTAGCAATGGAAGTTCAATATATGTTGTTATATAGGAAGGAAGGAAATATAGATAGTGTTTCCATTATCATACGAATAGAAATAGATGTTAGTTATTTGTTATTGTTTTTATTTCACAAAGTATTTGTGGGAGCGTATAATCACTACATAGTATAAAACAAAGTCGCTTTCCCTGTCCCTATGTCCCTATGTCCCTTTCTACGCTTAAATCTTTGAAACTACGCAACGGATTTTGATGCGGTTTTTTTTAATAGATAGAGTGTTTCAAGAGGATGGTTTATATGTATAATAACATCCATTTAATAGTGGAGAAGTACTGTTATTTTTGAGGTTTCTAATGTGATGTCGTAAAAAATTACATTTTTTCCGCTTACATTGCAAACGCAGGCTGAACCCTACGAGTTTTATCAAAATAATGTACTAAGTATTATACACATTAAAAAGGTCTACAGAAAAGTCCGCGATGGTATATGTCTATCTCTTATGGATAACCCACAATAACTTTTTTTTGTCATTTACTTTTTACGACAAATAATGGCTAATTTTCGATGCGATTTTAACCAATACAGCATTAATCCTTAACCAATTAAATAACTTCAATACATTGTTCATTTAATATAGATCTATATGGGCCTTTACACCGTATGATTTAAGTGAATATTTTCGAAGATATTACAGATTTAAAAATTGCGGGACGTAGCATTTGCGGCGGTACCGGCCGGCCGCCCGGCTATATATTTTACTAGCGACCCGCCCCGGCTTCGCACGGGTGCAACGCTGATACTAAATACACTACAGAAAAACTGTGAACGTTGTATATAAAAACATAGCGGCCCGCTCCGACTTCGTATAGATAGCCTGGCGGCCGGCCGGTACCGCCGCAAACGCTACGTCCCGCAATTTTTAAATCTGTAATATCTTCGAAAATATTCACTTAAATCATACGGTGTAAAGGGCCATATAGATCTATATTAAACGAACAATGTATCCATGGTATTTAATTGGTTAAGGATTAATGCTGTATTGGTTAAAATCGCTTCGAAAATTAGCCATTATTTGTCGTAAAAAGTAAATGACAAAAAAAAGTTATTGTGGGTTATCCATAAGAGATAGACATATACCATCGCGGACTTTTCTGTAGACCTTTTCAATGTGTATAATACTTAGTACATTATTTTGATAAAACTCGTAGGGTTCAGCCTGCGTTTGCAATGTAAGCGGAATGAATGTAATTTTTTACGACATCACATTAGAAACCTAAAAAATAACAGTACTTCTCCACTACTTAATGGATCTTATTATACATATAAACCTTCCTCTTGAATCACTCTATCTATTAAAAAAAACCGCATCAAAATCCGTTGCGTAGTTTCAAAGATTTAAGCGTACAAAGGGACATAGGGACATAAGGACATAGGGACATAGGGACAGGGAAATCGACTTTGTTTTATACTATGTAGTGATACCCGTGCGAAGACGGAGCGGGCCGCTATGTTTTTATATACCTACAACGTTCACAGTTTTCCTGTAGTTTATTTAGTATCAGCATCGCACCCGTGCGAAGCCGGGGCGGGTCGCTAGTTTATCTATATAACTCAAAGGTGACTGATATAGTGATCTATCAACGCACAGCCCAAACCACTGGAAGTGTCGGGCTGAAATTTGGCATGCAGGTAGATGTTAGGACGTAGGCATCCGCTGAAAGGATTTCTCGAAATTCTTGTGGGAACGGGGAAAAACGGGGATGCACGTACAAAGTCGTGGGCGGAAGCTTGTTGTAAATATTATGCTTATAACAAGATTTTTGAGCACTTATTAAAAGTAATATCTTTAGTAATATATTACTAAGAGAATACATAATATACAGTTTGTCTTTGTGCTCTTGTCATATTTTCCGCTTTTAAACTACTAAGTACCTGTTGCAAATATATGTATTTTAAAGAATCCATACTAATATTATAAATGCGAAAGTAACTCTGTCTGTCTGTCTGTTACTCAATCACGCCTAAACTACTGAACCAATTTGCATGAAATTTGGTATGGAGATATTTTGATGCTCGAGAAAGGACATAGGCTACTTTTTATTGCGAAATATGTACCACGGGCGAAGCCGGGGCGGACCACTAGTATTAGAATATAATTAATCAGAAGAACCAGAAAATTTCTTAGGACTTAGACCATTCGTAAAACCTTGTCAAAAGATCGATAGAAACGGAATTGAAATTCGTACTGAGAAATACGAATATATATTTGTATAATATAATTTTTATATTATACGATTTACTTTCGTCAATTCTTTTATAATATTCCTTAAAGTACGAGGATGGTTCTTATGGAGAGAAAACGTAAACATGTACCACAACCGAAATCGGGTGGACCGCTAGTTTCATCTAGTTGTAGATTATCGTCTATAATCTATTTCTAGAAACCGTGATACAATGGAAACGCATTAGGAACTGTCTCTCCACGCATAAATGAACATGCGTGTAAATAACACGGCTAATTTTACTATTATATAATCTGTTTGCTGGTTTATTTAGTTTTCATTGCATTTTCAAAATGATATAAGGAAATTGTCGATATTGTTTTGTATATTTTAATTAATTTCCTTTATATAACCTAACCTACATCACTAACTTACAGTTTAATTCGATTGCGTTTAGAAAACATTATTAATTAATTATTATTATATCCAAAACAAATCGTTGGTTTTCTTCCATTAAATCTTATTAAAGTTTTGGTCTAGTGTTGTCTAAATGCCAATGAATTTCCAAGGATTTCACATCTCAAAGACTCTACATCTACCTTTAATTATAATTTCTTGCCAGTTAAACACCTAATAACAATAACATAATATTATTATATTAAAACTCTATTTTCATACGTTTTCCACATTTCTATAGCAACACCATCAGCATGCGTGTAGCATTTGAAAATACTGTATTTTTTCAATACAATAAAACTCAACTAAAATTTCAAGTTATAATGAAATTTATTTTTGTTCCAGGAACATGCGCTGTATCACCCTAATTCTAACATGTTTAACGTCATCAGTTGCACCTCATAATATATTATACACGGCCTATCAAAAACCATACACATCAATATTCACGGAAGAACAGGTCATCTTCACAACAAATCATAACATAACCAAACTATTAGTACCAGCTGATGGAATTTCATACATCCAACATTCAGACATTCCTTCGATATTTTTTACGGTTCACGACAAAAATTTAGAAGGCGAACATTGTATTTACGTTCTAGAAGGTTTGGCTGCGTATGAAATCCTCGAAGGTGGAAGAGATTCAACATCAGATTATGGATCCGATAAAGCTATTTACTTCGGTGCTAAAGACGGTGTATATGTTTATGACGCAGCCAGCCTATCAGCCAAGAAATTCGGCCCCTTCCGTGATGACATCGTCCAAATACAAAAAGCAAACGGTTCAGATATTATCTTCTATTTAACGACACAAAACAGAATATACAAACTTGAGAAACACGGAATGGTCAGAACTAAAATTACGTCAATAATCTGCGCTTTGGAATTCGTTTTGGACACCTCGAATAATATTTACTATTTAGCTTGTGAAGACAAATTACCCAGAGTTGTAACACCAAATGGAGATTTAATATCATTTTTATCAAGTGTAACTGGTGACTTTAGTGATGTAAAACTCTTAAGACCTGCATTTATTATGGATAATTGTGTAACATTTTTTGCTGACGGCGTTCTCTATATAATATACTCCAATGGAACGAGTGAGAAAAAAGATTTTCATATAAAGGAAAAACCATCAGCATTTAGCATTGATTCTATGTTGTATGTAGTAGCAGCTATTAATGGTAAAATATATGAATTTAATGTATTGGAGATGTTACTGAAATCAATGTTTAAAGTACCTTCGCGATGGTCCATTAATTTAAAGAATATTGTCATGTCAGTGATAGATTCAAAGGACACATTGTAATAGGAGTATTTGGTTAATCAAAGTAATTTCTTGCATTTTTACTCATTGTTATATTTTGTTGTCTTTTGGGAGTTTTCAGGTGTTTTGAAATAAAATAAATATTCAGTTATTAACTTGTTTTATTTAAATATTAGCTTGTTTAACCTCCAATTCTTTATTTTTACGTTTTTCGGTCGCAAGATTCACTATATTATCGGCTTTGGTGCCCAAATACTTTTTCAATTCGTTCAATTCACTGTGTTCTAATAACGCAATCAGATTGAATTCATAAATTTTCTTGTTGAATGCGTAATAATGGATAATTGTTGCTTCTGGACCGAAACCAGTGGGAACAGCATCGGAATCAAATATAATACTGTAAAATACACTGCCTCCTTTCTTGTTAATAACAAACAGTGCTTTGTCAACAACAACTGCGAGACCCTCTTCAGCAATAATCGGAGGCTTCACCAGTACAGCCTTGGAAAAGTTTATAGGCAGGCCTATGATCTCTTTAATTCCTTCAGATGTTCGCACATAAATTTCTTTGTCAGAAGTATAGAAGAATAGATTGTCTTCATTGTCTAGTTTAATTTGTTCAGCGTTTTTAACATCTTCGAGTTTCTCTTTATTGTTTCCGTTTCCAGTGACTTTGTAAACTGAGTTGTCTTCAGTTAAGATGTATAATACATCGCCTTTGCTAGCTATAGCGATAGATATGATATTATCAGTGAGAGAGCCGTATTTATTAACAGATTGGTCTTCGTCATTGTAAAGGTATATACCGTCACTTGCAGCTAAGTATACTGTTTTTTTGTCATCAACAGCAGCGGTGGCATCTCTTCCATTTTCTAGAATCTTCTTCGCAACACCGTCTTTTAATACGTACAAGCCTTGGTACGTACGTTTTCCGCTTGCGTCAACATCAACTTCAGTAAAGAATACGGTTAAATGGCGATTTTCATCTGAAGCGTTGGAATCTTCTACTTTGAAGTTTAGAGCGTTATAATTTATGGCGTTTAGGGGTACCACTATATTGATTATGTCGTGTTGGCCTGTATACTTGACGTATTTGTCAGAGAAGTACTCTTTCTTGATAGGCGTAACATGATAAGGGTCACGAGCGGGAGGGGCGGCATAAGCCAACCCGAGTAATAATAGCGCGGTAAAAACTTTTAACTCCATCGTGGAATCTGAAAATGATAATATAAATTTTAATATTGATATAATGCAGCTGTAATATTGATTCGAATACGAAAGAAGGAAGATTGTGATTTTTGAGTGTGAACGGATTTTGACTTGTAAATTAGTTACAACGATAATCATCATAATTTTGGTAGTGGTAAACAAAGAGGCAAAAAGTGGTAAAAAAAGTGGCTTCAGAAAAGGCATAAATTAGCAATCGGTTTTTGACGGGACAACGTCTTATAATTCGATAGAGCCGGCTGCACGCACGAAAAAACATGACTCATGCGGCGTTACCTCGCTCTGAGGCGTTCCATGGGTTTGAAGTGCAAGCGAGAGCGCGGAACGAGCGACAAAGAAGCACAATCGGACGTTGACACGTTCAACTATCGTCAGTAAACCGACTTTACAGACAACTAATTTTTTTTTCATATTCTTGCTAAAAGATTGTGTTACCTAATTATGCTCTGAGTCCTAATGTCTCAAAAAATTGCAATATAATTATTGAATATTATCACCATTTCATAATAATAAAACTAGGACTTATCTACATGCGTATATGATCCGTATGCAGGCTGCAAGGTGAAATGTCAGTGATAATGTTTGATAATATTAATTGTGCAGGAGCCACTTAGTTATAAAGTGACCTTGCTTTACAGAAATAACTAAATAATTATTGATTTATTGTTATTTATTTATGTATCCTATCTGTTCTGACAGATTCAAGGGCGACATTCCATTATGAAATCAATACATATTAAGCTGTAGAGTTTGTTTGTTTGCTTGCTTGGACGTGCTAAGCTCAGGAACTATCGTACCACAATTTGAAAATTAATATTTAAGATCCCTTTACATAAGGTTTAATATATCTTGCAGCATCACTGCGGGTAAAACCACAGAACACAGCTAGTTTGTAATAATTACAATTACAAGCGTGATGATAATAGCCAATAGCCTTCCTCGATAAATGGGCTATCTAACGCCGAATAAATAATTTTTCAAATCGGACCAGTAGTTCCTGAGATTAGCGCGTTCAAACAATCAAACAAACTCTTCATCTTTATAATAATAGTATAAGTAGATTAAGTATAGATAGGTAATATGTTAAACATAAATGCATATTGTATAAGTTATAATAAAAATATTTTCTTTATATTGAACTTAGAAACAGTGAAAGAGAAGAAGATGAAAATGCAAATCAAAATTCAAATTTCAAATTTGAATTTTGATTGCAATCAGAAATGCAGAAATGTTTATCCGTTTATCTGATAGTCGAAAAAACAAACACTTTCTTTTATATGTATAATAATAAATTAAAAAAGATGTGATATACTTACTGTCTCTCTTTGGTATGTTGATCTTTTGTAAAATACGTTTTATAAATGGCAGATAATGTGGTTATCATTATTGTTTATGTACCGAAATTTTTGGAATTAGTCTAGTCAAAGAGCAGTGCATTGAATACTACTTCATAACTACTTGAATATTACTATATTCATGGTTAACTGCATAACTAAGTACCTACTACCTACCTACTGAAATAAAATATACTTTAAAGTTGACAAATTATTTCAAATTTGTTATAAAACTCATCTATTTGTACTAACAGCCTTATAATATAGTGATAGTCCAATAGACAACGGTAGGTAGGTATCCCATGTAGTTCCCGTTCCCGTAAGAATTGCGGTACTAATAATATCCTATGTCCTTACTCAGGTCTCTATCTATTAATTAAACCGGTTCAGTAGTAGATGAAGAAGAGACAGACAGACAAAACGAGTTACTTTCGCATTATAATATGATTTAGGACAGGATTAGGATTTTAATGATATAATATATAACAAATAAATATACATATATAAAAAGAGCGTGTGTGCCGAGCCGAGCACACGTGTGTGAAGTGAAACTTCTTTGGCAAGATACAAAAATCTCAAAATCGTCGCCTTAATCCTAATGTGACGGTATTGCCATGACGCGACCTTGAAATTTTACTCTAGACGCTAAAGAAGTTTCACTTCAAAAAAAATATTATTATATCTTATAGCTATATGTATATAGCTATAAGAATATTGTATATCAGCTCTTAGTCTATGTCTACACTACAATTCTAGATTATTTTTTTTATTGACAAACGAGATGGACTTTATCTAAAGAAAATGCTCGAGACGGAATAATTAGTTATTATTTATTTTATTTTATCTACACTAACGATATAAAGCTGAAGAATTTGTTTGTCTGTTTGAACGCACTAATCGCAGGAATCACTGCACTGATTTTTATTTTGAGGTTGTTTTATGAGTTTGTATCAGAAATATATTTATATCTACATTATAAGTAAATTTATTTTGTATCGATTACGTATTATTAACTACTAGGTTTCCGCCCGCGGCTTCGCCCGCGCAGTCAAAGAAAAACCCGCATAGTTTCCGTTCCCGTGGGATTTCCGGGATTGCGTCATTTTCCCGGGATAAAAAGTAGCCTATGTCCTTTCTCGGGTATCAAAATATCTCCATACCAAATTTCATGAAAATTGGTTCAGTAGTTTAGGCGTGATTGAGTAATAGTCGACAGACAGACAGAGTTACTTTCGCATTTATAATATTAGTATGGATTAGGCGCAAATTTTGCATTAAATAGGGGGATGAAAAATAATTTTTTCATGTCCGGTGTGGCATTTTAAATTGAAACTACGATTTATAAATGAATATTCATTACGGGATGTCTAAGCGGCATGTTATTTAAAAAAAATATCTTGAAAGTTGAATGATTGCGAATTTATTAACTAGATATAATTAGATACAAAAAAAAAGTTCTTTTCTTAGGGGACCATATCGTTATTAAATGATAATATCATGTTTGTTAAATTAGGCTGGCAATTTTATCTACCTATATGTTTATTATCACACATATAAAGCAAAACAATAAATATGCGTAACAAAAACAAGATGGAGTAACTTTCTATACTTAGTAATTTTACGATTTACAAAAACTAAAAGTTTCCTCAAAGTGAAATTTCAGATTTAGGTTCCATAGGACAATAGCTAACCACAAAAAATTTACGACTCTCAACTACACGCCCTATAATGTACAGTTTTACCATCTTCCATCACCATGTTTTGTGTTTATTATCATAATATTTATATTATCTCATGAAGTGGGTCATTTTTGTTTATATATATTATTTAACCGATGGAGCTTACATAATACATACTTAAAAGTAAAAATAAATATTTAAATAATACTAACATAATATTTTTTTACAAAACTGAACAGTTTTTTGGCTTGATTGTATGCGCTAATCGTAGAAAGTAATGTATAGAATTGTTTAATATTTCTGTAGGATAGTCCATTTATAGGGGATGTTAAAACTAGTATTCCGCCTGCGGCTGCGCTCGTGTGGTCAAAGAAAATTCATAGTATAAAATTCGCTTCCCCTTAAAAGTTCAGGGATTTAGCTTTTCAATTACCTATTTATTATTATAATTCATAATCTTAACTTAAATATATTATGTAAATAACACACTAAGGTCTACCGTGTGCACGGGTATATTCCCATTTCCCACACACGTAGGGTCTACCTGCGCTATACCTGTACCTACAGGTGGACCCTGTACAGGTGGACCTGTCAGGTGTACCGTAGTGTGTGTGGCAGCCATTACACTTAGGCGATTAACACACGGTACCGCGTACCGCCACGGTTATAGGCTCAATAAGTCAATACTAAATATTAAAATGATGGTCGCCATGTACGCTTTGGTCAATGTTTTATTTAAGTACATAATTAGATTTACAAAATATTTTGTACCTAAATACCTAAAACGCAGTAATAAGTTTATTCTAGCTATAATTTGGGGAAATACTCATACACTACAATATTGTGAACCATTTATTATAAAATGCGTCAATGTAAAAACCGAAATAATCTTGTTTCGTCATATAAAAAGAAATCAATAACAATTATTTATTTTGTTTTGGACATTTTTAATGAGATAAGGTGATACAAGGTGTATCACCTTATCTCGTTTTCTTAAAAAAATAATCTGGAATTTCGAAGTTGATGTAGTCCAAGAGTTGACGTGCATTTTAGGGATTTGAACTAAAAATAATGAAGTTTTATTAAATAACTAACGTAACTTAAACTTTTTTCCCTATAAATTTATATAAATTTATAAAGAATAGAAAAAAAATTTTTCCTAGATAAAATTCTCATTATCTAGTTGACACGAATGACTCTTTCATTTCGATGAATCGAATATTATTTTTTCAAAAGGACATTTTAAAAATCAATTAATAAAATACACACCTACAATTTATAATTAGGTATTTGAATACGTAGTTATTAATATATTACAACTGTTTTTATCCATGTATCTTCCTGCTTTTTCCGAGATGATATTAGTAAAAGGCGAACCGATTTCTATGAAACTTTCACTCGATGATTGCGTATCAAATTAAACGTGTTTCAAATCGCTTTTTCTGTTAATCTATAAAATAGAAATTGTATGCACAAGCTCTTACACTATATCTAAATTCAATGTATAGCCCAATATAAAAACATAAATGATAACAACATTATCTGCCGTTTATAAATATAAGCAATATGCAAAAAAATCAGCATATCAAAAAGAGACAGTAAGTAGGTATATCACGTCTTTTATTTTTTTATATTTTTTTATCTATCTATTATTAAATACATATAATATTGTGCATATATCTTCAATCTACATTTATATACGGTTTTCTTAATTAATGACATGATATTTAGCCTTCCTCAAAATATAATTAGATTTGTTTAAGTATTATGATGATATTAGTGAATATAATACTTTTTTGTTTCTAATTATAAGATTATGATATATAATAAACCAGTCATACTCTTTGATACGACAAAGCATCATCGATTGTCCCCTTTATAGTACAAGTCGATTTTAAGAGCAATTGTTTTACTATCAGTATTTAAATCACATTTAAATTCATCCCCTGTTGTCTAGCGCCATCTTTTTCCCATACTGGAAACAATACTGCTATAAGACACCATAATAACTCATATCATTCTAAATTTCAGGTAACACGATGAAGCTACAAGTTTTTACCGCGGTTTTACTATTCGGGCTTTCCTGCGGCGCCCCTCCCGAAAGGGATGCTACGATTATCACAAAGCAATACTTTTCTGAATCATTAGTCAAGTACACAGGTGAACATGAAATAGTCAACCTATTGGTCCCCCTAAACGCTTTAAACTTTGACGACCTGAGTTCCGCCGTAGAAGAGGCTATGAAATCGTATAAGACCTCAGAAGATATAAACAAAGTAACCATTTTCTTTGCTCAAGCTGACATAGATGAAAGCGGAAAGCGTACTTACCACGGTCTATACGCATTAAAGAACGGTGTAGCGAGGAGGATTCTAGAAAACGGAAGAGATGCATCTGCTTCAGTTGATGACCAGAAAACAGTATTCTTAGCTGCAAGTGACGGTGTGTATCTCTTCGATGGTGAAGACCGTTCAGTGCAACAGTACGGCTCTATTACTGACAGTGTGATTGGTATCGCTAAAGAGAGCGAAGGTGAGGTATTATACATATTAACTGAAGACAACTCTGTATACAAAGTCACTGACAATGGTAACAAGAAAGAAAAAGTAGAAGACATCGAAAACGCGCAACAAATTAAACTGGATAACGAAGGTAATTTGTTCTTCTATACACCTGACAAGAAAGTACATGTGCGAACATCTGAAGGAGTGAAACAAATTGACAGTTTGCCAGAGAATCCTTCCAGCATTGTGCTGGTCAATTGCCCGGTTGTTCTTGAAGAGGGTCTTACTGTTCTCGTTGACCGTGATCTCTACATTGTTTACAAGAATGGAAGTAGCATATTCTATGGCCTTGAATTTGCACCTGATTTCATGCCCACTGCTTTTGGTCCAGAGGCGACACTCTTCCAATACCACGCTTATGACAAGAAAATCTACGAATTCAATGTAGCTGCATTATTGAATGAAGAGGAATCTAAGAGGAGTGCAAACCCCGATGGTTTACTGAAGTTTGTTACTGAAAAACGAGCCCAAAAAAATAAGGAATAAGTTAGCTGAGTTTTAAAAAGTATTTAAAATAAAACAATCACAAAACTGAATTTTAATTTTATTTCGAAACACCTGAAACCTCATAAACATTCGTAACTGTAAAAATAAGCAAAAATTAATGATATTACTTTGTTTAGGTAACAAAATACTTGTAAATGTAATAATACCTGCTATCCTTAAGTATTTCTACCATTTCATGATAATTATTTATTAAATTGGTAACCGATGTACCTTTAAATTTTTATTTTAGAAACTCTAACATACAATAATTATGAGTAATAAACTTTACAAACATAGATGCTACATACATTATAGATATTGTATTTTGTACACAACAATCCATCCGATAATAATAATACTAGTATAATACTAGTGGTCCGCCCCGGCTTCGGCCGTGGTACATTTTTCGCAATAAAAGGTAGCCTCTGTCCTTTCTCGGGTATCAAAATATCTCCATACCAAATTTCATGCAAATTGGTTCAGTAGTTTAGGCGTGATTGAGTAACAGACAGACAGACAGAGTTACTTTCGCATTTATAATATTAGTATGGATTAAAATAGTAGGGACTTGAATATTGTCGATTAGCTTCCTGCTTTGTCCAGCACCCAATAAAGCATGTACACAAAAATAATAAACTAGTCATTTTATGGAGTACCTAGTAAATTTATTATTTCTACACACGTTAACGCATGAGCGTCATCACCGACTTGTCTTAGTGTGCGTCCACACTGAATGCGCGGTGGCGGCGGCCTAGGCGGGCGCGACGAGCGGGCGCTCGCGGTGGCCACACCGACGCGCGAGCTCAAGTAGCGGTTCGACGTTTTTCGGGTGTTGCAAACTTTGGACGATTTGCTATTTTTACTGGACAGTTCGATTTTGAGATGAGATCATTATAGAAGTTGTACACGAAATACTGGCTCGCTCATTACCGTCGCACTAGGCTTCCGCCATAGTCATTTCAATGTGGACGCAAAGGCGCGTTTCATACGTTTGATATTTCGCGCCCGCCGTCGCAACCGCGCTAGGCTCGCAGTGTGGACCTGCACTTAGATAATTGATCATTGAAAGCAGTAAGTTATAAGCTCATATACCATATAGTATGTGTTAACGTTAATTGTACAGGAATACATTAACGTTAACACATACTATATGGTACAGAGGACTGTAACGGTTAGACCGATTCCCATAAAATAAATTTTTTATACTCCTAAGTATTTAATCTTCGAATAATGACAACGATGTGGCGATGGCTGAAATAGCTTCTGCCGTTTGCAACTTCGTTCGTCTGTTAGAACTCTAAAGTAACATGTACAAAATTATAAAGGTTTAATTAAAAAATGATATACATTTCGTTATAATAATATTTAAACAATAATCAATTTTAACTAATTATTACATCTAATGCAACTTTTTTAGATAAGGTATATATTGTTTATCATTAATTATAATATATTCTAGAATTTTAGTATTGATATACTTAGCCCAAGAGTTGACGAATAATTCGGTAAGATTTTTAAGCAATAAATAGATTTTTTTTTATAATATATAATAGGGGCTCAGTGCTGAAGCCTTAGGACATCAATTGAAAAGTTGGTTGTTCCTGTATATCTTAACTTGTAGTGTTTTAATTCATCGAATGCACGATATGACTTGATGAAATAAATAAATCACTATAAATAAGCTGATAAATGCAATGTCTTGTTCAGATTTACTATTCAATATTATTTATGTATTTATTACAATAGTGGTGGCTCAGTGGTGAGAACTCGGACTTCAGAATGATAAGTCTGGGGTTCGAGACCAGGCGAGCGCGCAGGAAATAAATTGATTTTTCAATTTATCTGCGCATGTTGTAACATCACCACTGCTCGAACGGTGAAGAAAAATATCGTGAGGAAACCGGCACGTCGAAGGATCATAAGTTCGACGACATGTGTCATCCGCCAACCCGCACTTGGCCAGCGTGGTGGATTCTGGCCTGTCCCTCATAGGAGGCCGTGTCGCAGCAGTGGGAACGTATATGGATCGATGATTATGACGATTTATTACAATAAGTATGTTTTTATTGTATATTTTCTTAGCTAAAAGTATTTGTTCTCATATCAGGACCAATTAAAGATGGATGGATGGTATGATTATGGAAGATGAAGACGAGCAAGTTATCATGAAATCCATTTACGAAAGTTAAAAGTTAAAACATACATACATAGTATAAAAACGTTTATTTATTTACTACGAAACAATTTCGATGGAATTTTCATTAGATGATAGAGTCTTTGTAACTACAAATTTGCGGCTTTTTAAATGAGGAAGAAATTTAAAAGTATATTAAATCAGAACTTTTTCTGCAAAATAATAATTAAGATATTTTCAAAAACTTAGCTCTTTGACTATTAAATATCTATCTAATTTCATAGTATCGTCAATTGTCAATTGTATAAACAATAATGATAACAAAATTATCTGCCATTTATATAACTAAGCATTTTGCAAAAAAATACACATTTCCTGAAGAGACAGTAAGTATTTCACATCTTTTAAAATTATATCTATTATCTATATACAATTTAAAATAAAGTGTGACTGTCCGTCCGTAGCAGAGGGACAACTTTTTAAAGATTGATTTTTTAAACTTATTACTAACTCGAAGCACATACAAAAAATAATTAAAATCCGTTCAAACATTCTTGTATTATCATACACATATATATTTTCTCGTATGCTTAAGTTTATAAAACAGTTTTATATGTGCCATTTTTTCTATCTTTTTTTTTAAATTTCCCAAGTTTTAATTCCAAAATTCCATCTTTAATACGCTGCAAGAATAATAACTATAATATATTTCTAGTTTTTTTAAATTTTAATTATTTAATATAAACACAGGTCATTTTATAATTGACTCCTGTACAGTCAGAAGCATAAATATATTACCATTTGCAGATTAGCAAAAATATCTGTCATAAGAACGGGTTCAATAATATCTGTCTGCCCGTATACAGCAAAAATATCTGACATTAGTAGGCAGCATAATAAAGTGGCATCAAAATTATATGACGAAAATGTAGAGCAAATAATTGTGACAACCTCTCGAAGCATAAATATGTGACGTCACCTAGGAGGCAATAATATCTGACACAATTTTATATTTCTGCATTGTAAAATATAATTAATTCCTCACAAAAAGCATAAATATGTGACACTAGCTTTCCGCCCGCGGCTTCGCCTGCGTTTTCACAGAAATACCGCATAGTTCCCGTTCCCGTGGGAATTTTGGGATAAAACCTATCCTATGTGTTAACCCAAGTTACCCTTTATATGTTTGCTAAATTTCATTGTAATCGGTTCAGTAGTATTTGCGTGAAAGAGTAACAAACACACACATACACATCTTCACAAACTTTCGCATTTATAATACTAGATTAGTAGGATAGGAAGTAGGATTATAGTAGGACTAGTAGGATAAGATAGGATAGGATTTTAAAAAGGCCAAACGTTTTTTTATTGAATTAGTGTTTTGTATTTTGCTGGGGTAAGAATATGAACAAAAGACACATTATATTTTGTAAATATTTTTTATTTAAATGAAATTACGATACTATGATAACTTGCCATAATTTTCGATACTCAATAAAATAATAGCAATATTATAGGTAAATGAAAATGAATAACGGAGCAATCGTGTCAAACGCCGCTAACGTCAAATATAACAAAACAATTTCTAAATAATACACGAAGGTTACACTGAACCTTCAAATAAAATAGATCTACCCAAGTGGGTATTATTGCAAGTATATGAATACTTTAATTTTGTCATGATATGATATCCTTCTAATCTTATATATAAAATTCTCATGTCACAATGTTAGTCTGCATACTCCTCCGAAACGGGTGGACCGATTCTCATGAAATTTTCTGTGCATATCGGGTAAGTCTGAGAATCGGCCAACATCTATTTTTCATATGTACCACGGGCGAAGCCGGGACGGACCGCTAGTATTATTATAAATGCGAAAGTTCATATCATGTAAGGATGTTTGTTACTCTTTCACACAAATAAAAGACAAAACAATGGAATTTGGCACACACAGAAGGTAACTTGGATTAACGCTTATGAGAGCTTTTTCCTGGAAATCCCACAGGAACGGAAACTATGCGTGTTTTTCTTTGAAAACGCGGGCGAAGCCGAGAGTGTTAAGCTAGTAGGATATAATATCTAGATATACAATATGTAGTATACAACGACGGCACATATTAATTAATATGGTAATCATGTTTTAAAACAACGTAGTTAAAATAAAATTTATTTATTTTATACCTATTAATTCAATATTAAATTGAAAATAAAATTGTGTCAGATATTATTGCTTCCTGGTTGATGTCACATATTTATGCTTTTTGTGTGGAATCAACGCAAAATACAGAAATATAAAATTGTGTCAGATATTATTGCCACCTAGTTGGTGTCACATATTTATGCTTTGTGTGAGGAATCGAAGCAAAATACAGAAATATGAAATTGAGTCAGATATTATTGCTTCCTAGTTGATGTCACATATTTATGCTTTGTGTGAGGAATCGAAGCAAAATACAGAAATATGAAATTGTGTCAGATATTATTGCTTCCTAGTTGATGTCACATATTTATGCTTTTTGTGAGGAATCGATGCAAAATACAGAAATATGAAATTGTGTCAGATATTATTGCCACCTAGTTGGTGACACATATTTATGCTTTGTGTGAGGAATCGATGCAAAATACTACGTCACATATTTATGCCGTGAACGGGAACTATGCGGTATTTCTGTGAAAACGCAGGCGAAGCCGCGGGCGGAAAGCTAGTGTCACATATGCTTTTTGTGAGGAATCAATTATATTTTACAATACAGAAATATAAAATTGTGTCAGATATTATTGCCTCCTAGGTGACGTCACATATTTATGCTTCGAGAGGTTGTCACAATTATTTATGCTCTACATTTTCGTCATATAATTTTGATGCCACTTTATTATGCTGCCTATTAATGTCAGATATTTTTGCTGTATACGGGCAGACAGATATTATTGAATTTGTTCTAGTGACAGATATTTTTGCACATCGCCCCCTAGGCATATATTATTGCTCGTGACTGTACAAATAATATTATCAAATACTTTATCATTGACATTTCACCTTCCAGCCTGTACATTCAGATACGATAAATCAATATTTTCTTTAGTCCAGATCATTTTGATTTCAGGGACAACTGTATAAAGTATAAAATATATTTAAATCATATTTTTTAAATTTTCAGGTGCAACGATGAAGCTACAAATTTTTGTCGCGCTTTTGCTACTCGGGCTGGCTCATGCTGCCCCTTCCTACAAAGAACGAACGATTGTGAGGAAAGAACAGTTCCCAGAAAAATTGGTAAAGTACACAGGCGAACACGACATAGTCAAGATAGTGGTTCCTTTGAACTCCTTAAATTTCGACGACTTTGATTCTATACTGGAAGAAACAACTAAAATTCATCCCAATCCCAATGTAGTGGGTAACTTAACCGTATTCTTTGTTGAAGCTGATGTTGACGAAAGTGGTAAACTTAACTACCAAGGCTTATACGTATTGAAAAACGGCAAAGCGAAGAAGATTCTGGAAAACGGAAGAGATGCTGCTTCTTCAAGTGGTGACAATACAAGAGTCTTCTTAGCTGCAAGCGACGGTCTGTACCTTTACAACGATGAAGACCAATCTGCTCAAAAGTACGGCTCAATCACTGACAATATCATAGCTATCGATAAAGAGAGTGAAACCGATGTATTGTACATCTTAACTGACGATAACACCGTATACAGAGTCACTGACAATGGAAACAAAAAGGAGAAACTCGAAGATGTCAAAAACGCTCAGGAATTTGTGATAGACAATGAAGACAACCTATACTTCTATACTACTGACAAGAAACTTTATGTGCGAACGTCTGAGGGAGTTAAACAAGTCGCCGGTTTGCCTGAGGAGCCTTCCAGCGTTGTTCTGCCGAAATGTCCGATTGTCCTTGACGACTTACTTCCAATTCTTGTTGATGAAAAACTCTATATTGTTTACGCAAACGGAACCAGTACATCATATGGAGTTGAGTTAGCTAGTGATTTCCATCCTACTGCTTTCGCTCCAGAAGGTTCGGTTGTCCAATACTACGGATATAACAAGAAAATCTATGAATTCAATTTACTTGCGATACAAAGTGAGAACAATGCTAGTATTAAAAATGACGATTTGATAAGAATTGCTGCAGAAAAACGTGTCAAGAATAAGAATAAGGAATAAGTAATCTGAGATTTACCTAAATAATGTAATTGTAATAAAAAATAAATAACCGAACAATTATTTTATTTAGAAATACCCGAAAATTATCGAAACACTGAAATTGATTTAGAAACTAAAGTAAAAATGTAAAAAAAAAAACCTTTGGACAAGGCACTTAATACTTTTGTGACTATTACCACAGACCTCTACTTTAAAAATTCATTGTTACCAAATATTCAACAGGTACATTAAGTTTATAAGATTTCCAATTTGTTACTACCTTATATAGGTAAAACCACCTTCCGAATTCCTTCTGATTTATAAGAGAAATGAAGTAAATTAATTTCTATACAGGGTGTCCCACTATTGGTATACTAAGCGCGAAGGAACTTGTAGTTTTGCATACACTGATCACGTAAAAAATACTTAAAAAAAAATTACGTCCAAAATTTTTTGTTAAATTTTTCCTGAAAATCCATGTTTTCTTCTCTAGCTTCGCGCAGCCGGCATATACCGCTTCTCTTATATGAGCATTTTATCTATGAAAACATAATCTTAAACGATAGCTCACGTGCTGGTGGCAAAGTTGGGCGGCTCGCTTGTTATGGGTGTACACATAGAGTTTTAAGAATTCATCTATTTGAAAAAAAAATGAATCTGGAATTTTTTAATTATTTTTTACGTACTCAGCGTATGCAAAACTATAACCTCCTTTGATCTTAGTATACCAACAGTGGGACACCCTGTATAGTAATTATATTGTGTTGTTAATATTAAATCATGTTTGTTGATTATTACATTTACGTCGTATGTTGTAATTATTTAATAATCCGTGATTATTTAAATAATTTATTGGATATAATTTTCATCATCATCATCATCATTCCAGCCTTTCAGGACGTCCACTCCAGGACATAGGCCTCCCCCAAAGATTTCCAAAACGACCGATCACCAGCGGCCTGAATCCAGCGGCTCCCCGCCACTTTGATCAGGTCGTCTGTCCATCGCGTTGTAGGCCGTCCCACACTGCGACGTCCTGTACGTGGTCGCCACTCAAGAACCTTTTTGCCCCAACGGCCATCGGTTCTGCGGGCTATATGCCCAGCCTATATAATTTTAACCTTAGAATTTTAACATTTTAACATTAAAGTTTACATGTTTGTGCTCGTTGAATGTCTCTTTGAACGCAAGCGTCTGAACCCACCATTACGGGTGTCAAATCCATTTTTGTGGAAAAATGACAGCGCTATAGGTATAGGTCGTCTAGCGCTATTACTTACCCATACTCGAAAAAAAACACTCCTAAAATACATCATGTTAACCCTCCCGTTTTTTTTAAAGAACATGTGGCATAAACTAACATAAAGTTATTCCAGGTATAATTCGGAATAATACTATAAATTCCGTATATTTCGTTAGTAGCTATGCTCCGCGGTTTCACTCGCATTGCTCCGCTCCTGTTGGTCGTAGCGTGATGATAAATAGCCTATAGCCTTCCTCGATAAATGGGCTATCTAACACCGAAAGAATTTTTCAAGTCGGACCAGTAGTTCCTGAGATTAGCGATTTCAATCAAACAAACCAACTCTTCAGCTTTATATTATTAGTATAGACAGTATAGATAATATAATATTTAAACACTAATCAATTTTAACTAATTATTACATCTTATGCAACTTATTTAGATTAATTTCATAGTATCGTCAATTATTGTCAATTGTATAAACAATAATGATAACCACATTATCTGCCATTATAAAACTAAGCAATTTGCAAAAAATACACATATCCTGAAGAGACAGTAAGTATTTCACATCTATTAAAATTATTTATTTATTTAAAAGATAGTAGTGTGTCTTTCCGTCCGTAGCAAAGGGACAACTTAAGTATTAGAAAGTTTTACTAAACCGGTCCGATTTTTTAATGTTTTTACCTTAGGTTTTTACTTTTTACAATCGCAAAGCAGAGACAAATTAAATATACCAAAAATCATTAAAATCCGTTCAAACATTCTTTTTATTTTCTCGTATACTTCAGTTTATAAAACAGCCTTAGATGTGTCATTTTTTCTATTTTTTTTTAATTTTCTTAAGTTGTAATTCCAAAATTCCATCTTTAATACACTGCAAGAATAATAACTATGATATATTCCTAGTTAAGTATTTTAAATTTTAATATTTTAATATAAACACAGGTCATTTTATAATTGACTCCTGTACAAATAATATTATCAAATACTTTATCATTGACATTTCACCTCCCAGCATGTTCATTATTTTATTCAGTCTAGATCATTTCGATTTCAGGAACAACTGAATAAGGTATTAAATTTATAATATAAAATTCATATTGTTCTAATTTTCAGGTGCAACGATGAAGCTACAAATATTTGCCGCGCTTTTGCTACTCGGGCTGGCTCATGCCGCCCCTCCCAACAAAAATCGTGTTATACAGAAAGAAATGTTCATAGAAAAATTGGTAAAGTACACAGGCGAACACGACATAGTCAAGATAGTGGTTCCTGTGAACTCCTTAAATTTCGACGACTTTGATTCTATACTGGAAGAAACAACTAAAATTCATCCCAATCCCAATGTAGTGGGTAACTTAACCGTATTCTTTATTGAAGCTGATGTTGACGAAAGCGGTAAACTTAACTACCAAGGACTATACGTATTGAAAAACAACAAAGCGAAGAAGATTCTGGAAAACGGAAGAGATGCTGCTGCTTCAAGTGGTGACAATACTAGAGTCTTCTTAGCTGCAAGTGACGGTCTGTACCTTTACAACGACGAAGACCAATCTGCTCAAAAGTACGGCTCAATCACTGACAATATCATTGCTATCGATAAGGAGAGTGAAACCGATGTATTGTACATCTTAACTGACGACAATACCGTATACAGAGTCACTGACAATGGAAACAAAAAGGAGAAACTCGAAGATGTCAAAAACGCTCAGCAATTTGTGATAGACAATGAAGACAACCTATACTTCTATACTACTGACAAGAAACTTTATGTGCGAACGTCTGAGGGAGTTAAGCAAGTCGCCGGTTTGCCTGAAGAGCCTTCCAGCCTTGTTCTGCCGAAATGTCCGGTTATTTTTGACGACTTACTTCCAATTCTTGTTGACGATAAACTGTATATTGTTTACGCAAACGGAACCAGTACATTATTTGGTGTTGTATTCGCTCCTGATTTCCATCCTACTGCTTTCGCTCCAGAAGTTTCGGTTGTCCAATACTACGGATATAACAAGAAAATCTATGAATTTAATTCACTTGCTATACAAAGTGAGAACAATGCTAGTATTAAAAGTGACGATTTGATAAGAATTGCTGCAGAAAAACGATTCAAGAGTAAGAATAAGGAATAAGTAATCTGAGATTTAAATAACGTAATTGTAATAAAAAATAAATAACCGAACACTTATTTTATTTAGAAATACCCGAAAATTATTGAAACACTGAAATTGATTTAGAAACTAAAGTAAAAATGTAAAAAAAAACCTTTGGACAAGGCACTTAATACTTTTGTGACAATTACCACAGACCTCTACTTTAAAAATTCATTGTAACCAAATATTGAATAGGTACATTAAGTTTATAAGATTTCCAATTTGTTACTACCTAGTATATAAAACCACCTTCCGAATTCCTTCTGATTTATTTTCTATTTAAAAGAGAAATGAAGTAAATTGATTTCTATATATATGTATGTGTTGTTAATATTAAATTACGTTTGTTGATTATTACATTTACGTTGTATGTTGTAATTATTTAATAATCCGTGATTATTTAAATAATTTATTGGATATAATTTTAATATGCATAGGTAATATAAAATCTATAAAACTCGCATGTTTACTTGATTTCATAACAAAGGATTTAAATATTTCCTTATTTCTTGGTTTAAAAACAAAAAATACGTGATAGACAAAATATTTCGTATAATCCATACTATATAATCCATACTAATATTATAAATGCGAAAGTAACTCTGTCTGTCTGTCTGTTACTCAATCACGCCTTAACTACTGAACCAATTTGCATTAAATTTGGAATGGAGATATTTTGTTACCCGAGAAAGGACATAGGCTACTTTTTATCCCGGGAAAATGACGCAATCCCGGAAATCCCACGGGAATGGGAACTATGCGGGTTTTTCTTTGACTGCGCGGGCGAATCCGCGGGTGGAAACCTAGTTGTTATATAATTGGGCAAAAACTCCGCAACCAATTTAAAAATATAATATTATCTATTACTATATGACTTCGTATATTTATTGATCTTTAGTAATTAACATCTCTAAAGTGTGATTTAAGTTTAAATTATAATTCAATTTTGTGTCTTTTATGATTAATTTGCTAGGTTTTTTTTAAAAGGAGTGCAATAATAAGCAGTTTATTACATTTCCTCTTCACTATCACTACACAGTATAAAACAAAGTCGCTTTCTCTGTCCCTATGTCCCTATGTATGCTTAAATCTTTAAAACTACTCAACGGATTTTGATGCGGTTTTTTTTAATGGATAGAGGGATTCAAGAGGAAGGTTTTAGTATATAATTTATTATGTTTTAGACAAAGCGGGCGAAGCCGCGGGCGGAAAGCTAGTGATATAGTATAAAGAAATTATAGAGTACATTTAATAGGCACATGTTTCTTTTTAGGATGCACTCTTTAAAATTTAAAGAGACTGTTTTTTAATAAAAAAACTCAAATGCGCAAAACTTTAAGCAAAAAGCTTTTGATTTCGTTGCCTGTAATTTTCTAGTGATATATTGGCATCCAAAAAAGCTCCTAAAACTTTTTAAATACAAGACATACTCGCTTAGAACAAGCAGTAACTTATTAAGTTATTCGTATCGCACAGTATTAGCAACACAAATAACTTGTGAAATGAGTAGTCAATCGGGATCTATGGTAGGGGATTTACTAGCTTCAACTTGCATAGATGTAAGTTGTAATACAAACAAACAATACAATATACATATATACTTTATAAAATTATCATCTTATAAGCATTGGACAGTCAGAATATGTTTTAGCTATCTGTCTGTTAAAATAACAAAATTATTAAAATATAAGTTGAAAAGTTTTAAAAATAATAGTGAATTTATCATCAAGCGGTGAAACTGGCTGTCAATGTGCTAAATATTTACAATTTTTATATTAGAAAATGAGCCAATACTTAGTACAAAAATATAAAAAAGGAATTCAAATAAGAAACATAATTATACAAACGATATTTTATTTTAAGCATAGCTCATCTTTATTTACAGCAACTTAATCTTAAGCCTTCTTCCGGAGATCCTTTCGTTTTTGTGTAGCGATACTCTGAATGCTGTCAGTTTTGTCGCCCAAGAAATCTTTAAGTTCCTCAAGAATGGAACTTAATACTATTGCGAGCATATTGTACTCGTATAGTTTCTTATTATGTCCATAGTATTGGATTAAAGCAGCTTCCATACCATAAGCAGTTGGAATAGCGTTAGGCTTGATATCAACGCCGTAGTCTTCTGTCGTACCGTTCGCATAAATAATGTACGAGGCGGCATCTAGCACAACTGGAATTCCATTATCTAGAAGAATTGGTGGCTTAATAAGGGTAATTTTAGATGGGTTTGAGGGAAGTCCTGTAACATCTTTAACGCCTTCAGAGGTGTATACGTGTACCTTCTTGTCAGGGGTATAGAAGTACAGATTGTTCTCATAGTCTAGTACAATTTGTTGAGCATTCACGATGTCATCAATTTTAGTTTTCTTATTACCCTCTTCTGTGACCTTGTACACGCTGTTATCTTCAGTTAGAATGTACAAAACATCGCTTTCCACTTCTTGTGCGATACCGATGATGCTGTCAGAAATAGAACCGAATTTGGTAGCTGTTTCGTCTTCTTGATTGTAGACGTAAATGCCGTCGCTGGCTGCCAAGTAAACTTTTTTGCTGCTGTCACCGGACGCAGCGGCGTCTCTTCCATTTTCTAGAATCTTCTTAGCTGTTCCATTTTTCAGTACATACAAGCCTTGGTCTACACGTTTACCATTTTCATCGATATCAGCTTCCACGAAGAAAACAGTGATTTCTGATTCGCTCGATTCGTCGGACTCAGAGGAGTCGTCTTCGTCAAAGTTTAATGAATTAAGTGGTACAAGAATGTTGACAATGTCGTGTTTTCCTGTGTACACGACTAGAGACTCAGCATAGTATTGTGTTGTGATTGTGAGATGCTCTTCGTCACTGGTTGGCGCGGTGGACACGAATCCGAGCAGCAAGATTGCTGCGAAAGTTTTTAGCAGCATAGTGATATCTGGAATTAAAAACATTTTTATTTTTCAACTATATTTTATAAATTATGTGTTGTTATGTGAATAATTAAATTTGAATTTGAATTTTGAATTGATTGGCAATTAATACAACTAGTGGCAAATGAAACTACTCTCAATTGCGAATGCTATATCTCAACGCGTGGCCCTTTCTCTATGTAAATCTAAAACCAAATAACTATATTTTCAGGAATTATTATGAAGTTTACATAGTTGGGAATAGTTAACAACGTTAGTATCTACTTAGTAACTGTTCGAATTTATTTTAAAACAGACTTAAATAACAACCTGAGGTAACAATTAAAATGAATTAATATCTATAAACGAGCATAAAGTCAATTTTCTCATATATTGTCGATAAGAAGCCTAGATTGATAAATAATTTCGTGAACTGTGCTATCCGGGATACAGGGTAAAAGTCACTGATAACATTATTGATAATTTTGTTTGCACAACACCCTATATAGGAAACTTTCTTTGCAATAAGTCTTTATATATTATATAACTGGCTGCGCTCCGCGGTTCCACCCGCATAGCTCCGCTCCTGTTGGTCTTAGCATAAATATATATATAGCCTTCCTCCATAAATGGGCTATCTAACACCGAAAGATTTTTTTCAAATCGGACCAGTAGTACTTGAGATAAGCGCGTTCAAACGAACAAACAAACTCTTCAGATTTATAATATTAGGATATTAGTATGTATATAGATATAATAATAAATTGATATCTGGGGGCACGGCAGTGCCCCCGCCAAGTCGAGCAAAAAAAAAGCGGCACGGCCGTACCATCCTTTTCTCGAAGCAATTCGGGCCTTTTTCGACCCCCTATAATTCGGTTGTGGATAAAGCAAGAAACCTGAATCTTCAGTAACTAATCCGGCATTGTATAAACACGGAATATTTAAAATTTCAGTCAATTTGAACCAGTAGTTTAAGAATGACAACTTGTTAAAGTTTCTAAATTTTGTCACTCACTGACTCACCGATCATCAAAAGTCCAAGGCACTTCTAGTAGACTTAGAAGCTTCATATTTGGAATACATATAGAGTTTAGTGTCTTAATCATGGGAAAACTTAAATATTTTGTAATTTCGGTCCAGTTTTCCAAATACACCAACTGCATCAATAACTTTGTAATCCCATATAAATATATGGGATTACAAAGTTATTTATGCAGTTGGTGGTTGGTGGTGGTTATAAATTTAATAGGTGTAGATAGGTACCTACCATATGAGGCAAGGGAGGGGGTATAGGGTGGGTAAGGGTGTGTTTAGCCCATGAAACTGAACAACATTATTACTTGTAAAATGGTCGACGTAATGAAAAACACATGATTGGACATGTCTTGAAGTACGAAAATCTAATAAAACAATATATTATAATTTAAATCTGTTATATATAAATTGTTGGCGCGACTAGCCTCCTTACAGACAGACTGGCCTCTATTTTACTCTATGACTGACAAGCAAAATATACGCCAAAATGACAGAACAATGAAATGTGAATGCCTTCGAGCGAGCGGCAGCCGCACGCATACGTGCGAGCGCCCTCATGCTGTTCGGATGTGCCTCGAAACCGTTCCTATAAGTTTGCGATTTTCATTTATAATTTCGATTGATAAATTACATTTACGACTAAAAAGTAGATGGTATCAAAAAGAAAGGCTCTACAAAAAGAAGTGAGATCCCATCAAAAACATCCTGTAAAAAACCCAAGTCTCGCAGCTCAGTCTTTCTACCGTCAAAAGTTGTGAGATCCATGTAATACCAAGTCGGTTAATCTATTTAGTGTCTACTTGAAGGACCTTCTGTCTTAAGTTATTACATAAGTTATTATCATGCCAATATTAAAAATATTTAACGTTTTAAACAAATAGATCGACTTGGACATCGCATGAAAACAAAATGAATATTACAATATTATATTAGATTCTTTAGTCTCTCGCGCCTCACGCGATTGAAACTCTCGTTGCTGTTGGTCGCTGGCCCGTCGTGCTGTGTAGTGTGATACATACTAATAATCAAATCAAGCGATGTCCAAGTCGATCTATTTGTTTAAAACGTTAAATATTTTTAATATTGGCATGATAATAACTTATGTAATAACTTAAGACAGAAGGTCCTTCAAGTAGACACTAAATAGATTAACCGACTTGGTATTACATGGATCTCACAACTTTTGACGGTAGAAAGACTGAGCTGCGAGACTTGGGTTTTTTACAGGATGTTTTTGATGGGATTATGTATTTTCTTGTACATATTTGTAACAGTCTACAGTGATGCTCGAAATTAATATGAATAATTGTTTACTTATTAAAAAAACAACATAACATATTGTTATCTACACTTCTACTGACCAACTTGTAATTTTTAAGAAATTTGAAAATAATATAACTAGCTTAACGCCCGCGGCTTCGCCCGCTTTGTCTAAAACCTAATAAATTGTATACTAAAACCTTCCTCTTGAATCACTCTATCTATTAAAAAAAACCGCATCAAAATCCGTTGCGTAGTTTTAAAGATATAAGCATACAAAGGGACATAAGGAAATAGGGACAGAGAAAGCGACTTTGTTTTATACTATGTAGTGATGATGATGGTACGTTAAGTTTTACGAGTAGGTCTATTTCTAAAAAACAATGATCCAAATATTTGTGAATTAAAATTGCCTCTATAATAGAACTGTAAAATTGTTTGATTATTGTTTGACTTGTTATTTATTGTAAATATCTATTAAATGCAAGGTTTAAAAAAATCTAAGAACATTAAATATTAAGGAATTAACCTTACCGGTACTGCGTAGAGACGAGACTAATAATATTCACTTGAACTTGAATAGCAGATACAAGCTTATCACTTTGTTTATATTTGATTCGGAGAATTTAACTTATTATAGTACGGGAGCTAGCGATGGATTATTATAAAGGAGAGAACCCCGGTTGTCTGAATATTTTATTATTGGGATCGGGCAACAGACAAAAATAAGATCTCTGGATTTCTTTGTAATAAATTTTGTCTCTTTTCTCTGTTGAGAAGAAAGATTATCCTCATTCTGTAGCAGTTGAATATAATCGAATTCTATAAATATAAATATATTTTTACACACACCCGTACGTATACAATCTCACAGGCACGGAATCTAACTAGGTAGGTACTCTCCAAACACAGGTTGATTTACATCACCTATATTAAAAATCCTAGAAAATACTAATGAATAATAAATAATAATTCTATGCAGTGGTGATGTAAATAATGTGATAAATTGAATAATTTATTTAATTCTTACACTTTTGTCCAGTATGCAAAATTTTACTAGATTTTTTATCTATTCTGTAAATCTATCACTGTAAATCTAAAGCAGTCATGTTTCTGTTCGAAGCAATCAATAGAAATGTTTTATAATAAAAATACCTATATCAAATAATGTGTAAGCAAATTCTGATCGGCTCCTGTACTAGAATTACTGTATAATAATTTGAGACTACAAACTTGATTGGTTTCTATAATTCACTAGTGGTTAAGCACGACGTTTGTCGCGTCAGTTCATATTTACATATTCATATTCATATTTTTTATTATATTCAAGGTCATGCTTTCGATAGGATTAAAAATTAATTTGAAAAACTATGTAATGAAAAAGCTTTTAAAATTTTTCGTAGCCGCTGTTATTAATTTATGTGGTATATAATATGACATCGCTACATTATCACTACATAGTATAAAACAAAGTCGCTTCCCGCTGCCTGTCCTTATTTTTGCGATTTAGGTATAAACTACGAAACGGATTTTGAGGCGGTTTTTTAATAGGCAGAGTGGTTCGTGAAGGTTTTTGACAACGCAGGCAGAGCCGCGGACGGACAGCTAGTAAACAGTCAAGTTATGTTACAAATATTCGATTCCGTATTCGTATTTAGGAATTATTTTTGGATATTCGTATTGTTTGTTACACAGACATACAAAACTCATGTCTTATGTATAAAGGCTGTATACCGCGACGCTTGAGTGTTGCAAATTATGGTTGTTTAATTAATGCGATATGAGGAAAATAGATAAAAACAATCTTTGAGGAAACAATCAACGAAGAACTTTTAGTTATACATAAACCAATTTAAATCATAGTTTAATATAAGTTTCATCTATATATAGCTAGATGGCGTTAGTAGCTACAATTTAAGTAAAGTATTATATTATCTGTGAATTTATTTATTTATTTAAAGAACACTAGCGTTCCGCCCGCGGCTTCGGATTACAGTGAAATTTACCACACATATAGAGGGTAACTTGGATTAACACAAAGGATAGGTTTTATCCCGGAAATTCCACGGGAACGGGAACTATGCGAGTTTTTCTTTGAAAACGCGGGCGAAGCCGCGGGCGGAAATCTAGTGTTATACTAAATTTTTTTCCAATCCCGATAAATAAGTTTCACTTCAAAAATATTTTAGCTAATCTTTCTGTGTATAAATAGAGGGCGTATTCATTATTCTTTTTTTAAGAGCGCAAAGTTCTTCCTATGCGTTAATATAACTTACCACGACGTACGAATATATATTTTTTAATGAAAGGCAAATTAATATAGATATAATACTTTATTGGACCCACGAGCAACTGTAATTCTTAAAATTAAGGAATAAATAAAATAAAAAGCAAGTAATACAGAAGCAAATTAAATAACTTCTCAATGTTGTTATTATAGATTAAATAAAAAAATATTTTAATTATTTTTTTGTACAAGAATTACAAACTTATCACTAAAGAGCAATATCTTCCAGACAAATTTAGTTTAGAGTCGTGAATGACACATTGTTGGTCCACCAGCTATTATACCGTGAAGGCTTTTTATATCGTCGTTTCTGCAAAGAAAATAAAAAATAAATAAATAAATCATGATATTATGAAACAACATTACATGAATCAAGAAAAGTCATCATTTTTATAATTATTAAAACATTGTCATGTTTTTAAATAATATTGCAAAAATCGATGACAGGCCGGATTCGAACCCGCAATCAAATTTAATGTATTCTTCTCAATTATAGCATTTGAATGCCAAAAAGTAAAAATTAAATTCATCAGAACAATATACTTATAAACAAATGGTTATATTAACGTTTAAATAATATATATAGTAGAGCCATTTTAATAGGCAACATTTGACAGTTCAACAAAATTCAACAATGTAACCTAGTAACGACGACATTGAATAACATGATATTTCGTTTTGTTAGAACTGCACATTTGCTTAACTTTTTTCAAATACGATTACATATTTATAATAATAATGACCGATACAAGTAATTTTAAGATTTCATTTTACTGATAAACCATTCTAAACATAATAAACAATTTCTGAATTAAAGAACTGACGTCGCTACAATTTTGTGTCAATAAACCTTTTTTCTTTTTAAATACCAGAGACGTTACTCTAAAAATCGAAATCTGACATCTAGAATCGAATGCATTGATTACTTCTGAATAAAAATCATCTTATATTAATAAATGTGTTTCAAGTTCGATTGACAAATGTTTCAAGTCAGTATCGATTAATTCACTTTAATCGATGTTTTTAAGCAGGTTACCTCTCTTCAAAGATAAAATTGATAGACGTCAAATGTTGCCTATTAAATTGGCTCAACTGTGTCTGCTGAAGCTTTTTTGGTGAACTTAATAATTTAACTCATATTAAGCTATAATTACATGAAATATTAACAAGCTGTAAATCTTTTGAAGGAACAAATATTATCATTTATCACACTTGTAAAAAGGTTAAAAGAGCTTAATTTCTTTAAAAAATACGTAAGCATCTCTCATAATATGTTTAATACATATTAGATATTGTTAGGAAAGGAACTAGGTGTAGGTATGCTATTTTTTTTGAAGTGAAACTTCTTTATCGGGGTTGGAAAAAAATTTAGTGTAACATTTTTTCGTTACGCGTGACATTTTTCCGTTACGCGCCATCTTTTTCTTATCCCTACCACGCGTAGTAGTAGTTCGGCGTATTTCTGTAAAGTTGCATATAGTAAATTATTTTTTGAAAAATAAGGTTACAAAGAAGTTTCACTTCTTACGTGTGTACCTACACTAGTACACGCACACATTTTTTGTTAAAATATACACTCGAATCAGTTCAATTGTTTTATAGATGAACAAACAAACATTCAATATCTCGATTTTAATAGAGATTCAATGTTATAGTTTTTTCTGTCATGTTGATAAAAACATGTTCTGTATGATTTACTGCAGTTGTTGATTGATTACTGCATTTTAGGTCAAGGTGTATTACGTTTAATATACGTATGAAATAAAAACAAAATGTAACTTAAAAAAACTTTATTTATAAAATAAAAAATATCTCAATTATACATTTTTATATAATTTAACATATAAAAATTCGTATATTCATTTATTATAAGGCAACGTCATGGGTTTCTCATAGTTTTTTTTATTTTTAAAAAATAAAAATAAAAAATATGTAAAAATGTCAAGCGTCAGCCATTAACGGCTTGAGATTTTTACGAGAGTGGAGATTTTTTCTTTTTTTTTCATCTTTGTACTTTTTCAGATTTGAAAAGCACGATTTTGGGCAATTCGTTAAATCGTGTTTTTCAAAATATTTTAAAATGAACCCTCAAATTATTGTCTTTACGATAGAAAATAAGTGATCTTATAGAATATTGTAAAAATAAACTTGAAAGCATAACATGAATGTGCTCGAAGCAAGCTGTGTAACTTAGACAACAAAATTAACTAATCTAAATGATAGAAGGCAGTATATATTATAATCGATTGCCACAATACTCCATTTTAAAATTTACAACTTGGCACCGACCGATTATCTCTTAGGAATGTAAATAGTACAAAAAATATCATAATAAATTTTACTAAATTTCATTTTTTACGTACAACATATAATAAAGTTTCCGTTTAAAATATAACATTTTCAACAGAATCACATTATATAACGGTAACAAATTAATCTAGATTACAAACAAACTTATATTAATTTAAAATTGGACGTTCGTAACCATTTAGAAAAGAAGTTATAATAATATAAAAAGGTGAAAGAATAAACAGTGAATTTATTTAACAAAATAAACGCAAGAAGCTAAAGAAAGAAATCAGAAATAAGGAAGGAAAAAGTTAGAAAGTCCACACATAATAGATTACGTAGGTTATAACCTATTTAAAAAGAAATAGACACAAAAAGCAAGTAGTAAAAACCAATTCAGACAGGAACACATTTACTGAAAAAGTAACGAACTCAGGCAGTCGTAAATAACTAAACAATAAAGGCAGATCTAGAGGCAAATGCAATGCCTTTTATTAAAAGATTTTTAGATCCACAGTACTTGAGATTGATTTAAATGACCGACCACTATTATATTTAAATACATCTTCGTTATTTTCTGTTCCGAAAATGATATCATTTTATATTGGTGTTATAAAATAGAAACGTGTGTTTTTGGGCAATATATTAAACACATGATTCTACTTTTCAGAAACCTCTTTATTTATTTATTTTAATTGGCTCATATAAAATGTTATCATTTTTAATTCAACGACAGAAAACTTATATTAAACTGTCTTTTCAGAATTCTTCGAAAGTTCTTATTTAATTCTGAATTTACCATTCAAACCAATGGTTACCGTCCACATAAATTATAAAGGACGGACCATTTGATCATTTAATTAGGTTATAGTCCACTTAAATCCCCGGTTACGACATTGAAACTCATGGTTACGGTATTGAAATTCATGGTTACGGTTCATGTAAGGTTATATTCGATTTAATGGTTATGGTTTTGTCCATCTAAACTACTGTGGATCTGTAAAGTGCTCACTTGGAGTGAACAAGGTTGAGGAACTCCTCACGGGTCTTGGGGTCATCGCGGAATACACCCAACATGGTCGATGTGACCGTCTTACTGTTTATCTTTTGTACGCCGCGCATAACCATGCACATGTGCCTGGAAGGGAAATAAATTGTTATTATTATTAAACGTATTTGTAGGTTTTTATATGTTTTTTGTCTGTGTATTTAAATATGATTTGTGGGTATTGGTGTAGGTTTTACAATTAACATATTTGAGTGAAGAAACTTAAAGTTGATGGTGCTATTCCGTTTAAATGCTCTTTGCACGGCTAGTAAATATAATATTCGTGTTATCATGATTTAAATGTTTCTCAAGGCAAATTACTTGTATAAATATATGTTCGAGTATGACTTTAAGGGTTATATTTTAGTGTAAATTTGAGTTTAATTATGTATAAGTATGAGATGGAGTTTGAGCTAAGTTTGAATATGAATTTATGTTTGTGTAGGCCTTTAAATTGAAGTGTAAATTTGTACTTAAAAAATAAACTGGTTTAACGTTTTTGTATGCTGTGTTTGCCAGTAAGTGTTTGTTACATCAACCATGTTTGTTTATTTTGTGTATCTAAACTATTGTAAAAATGTAAACAAACGTTGGTAAACCAATAAATAAATAAATAAATTTGAGTACAACTTTGAGTTTGAGTTCAACTTTAAATACTCACACTCCCTCAATAACAACAGCAACGCCGGCGGGTCGGACGGCCTGTGTGACCGCGATAGCGATCTGTTTGGTCAAACGCTCTTGTACTTGAAGACGGCGGGAGAATATCTCTACGATTCTGTGAAGGAAAATGGGTTATTTTATGAAAAAATTAAAGAAAAAAAGACGGGTTGCACTCCGGGAGTGCTGGCAGAAGTGAAAACTTGATTATTAACGTTGAGCATGTTTGATATCCATCCGTCTTACGCTTTTTCAATCAGGTCACGTGTCCTGACGCGAGTTTAATATTTTATACCCATTACAGAAAAAGTGCTCAACGCCGTTAAAGAAGTTTTCACTTCAAAAATATTTATTCAGTAAGAATTTTAAATGAAACTGGCAATACCGTCACGTCATGGAGTTAGACGACGATTTTGGTATCTTAAAATCTTGCCAAAGAAGTTTCACTTCTGAAACGTGTGCTCTGGCATCCTTTTAAGCATTAAAATGCTTGTGGTAGAATATCTCGCTTTTCCTTAGATATTACATGAATTATTATTGTTACAAAAAAAGGAACATGTGTGCCGAGAACAGATGTCAGAAGTAAAACTTTTTTGTCAAGAAATAATGAAAAGTTAGTAGAAAATGCCGACCGGAAAAGATCTCCACGATTTTGTAGAAACGTATTTTGAGAAAAATGACTTATTTATATATAAAAAATGAATTAAAATAAAATAAGTCCTTACCTGGCCAACTTGCTAAGTCCCAAGATCTTGCCCTGTGGTAGGTAACCAATGGAGACCTTGCCGTAAAACGGTACCAAATGGTGTTCACACATAGAGAACATTTCAATGTCTTTCACGACCACCATCTCGTCTGTGTCTTCGTCGAAGATAGCGTTGTTTAACACCTCTGAAATAATTAATTATTTATGAAAAAATAAATCTATTGCTTTATCAAATCTGTTAAAAACTGTTTCATTTCTAATAGCTGGCTTTACTTGGGGAGATATTTTTTTCCAAATTTGCAAGTGTTTAAGAGTAAATATCCTCATCCTAGCGGAGATAAAACCAGTAAACCAAAATTCTTTCAGCTCTTTTTAGTTACAAGTGGCGATTTTCTTTGAACACGATTTTCTTTTACATATTTGTTATTGATAAGATGTTAAAAATGACCAATGTTATTAGGTTATTAAAAACTGAAAGCCAGCATTTACAAGTGTAGAAAATAATTTATATCAATCTGTTTTCTTTTTAAAAGAGTAGTTTTAGGCTATACAATTTTAATCGTTCTTTATTAAGACTACTATTAGTTGGTTCACTCAGAACCTATGTACCAAAGGGCTTATTATTAAATTATTATAAAAGTTTATCTTCTTATCAACAACAAAGGTGATTGGCCCACTATGTTATAACAAAATTGTATGACATAATCTCTATAATCGTTATGTAATAACATAAAGCATTAGATCAATGTTTTAAATTAAATTTTATAATTATTCTTATTATTCTGTCTATTGGTTGATAAACTGTGACCTTAACTTTGAGTTGTGTGTGTAACTTTGAGTTTTACCGTTTTTTATCTTCATTGTAATACGTTATCAATAAACTAGAAAAGAGCCGTGACTGCTTTTATTTATTTAAATATTTGTTCAATGTATAAAATTCGTGATAAAGAATTGGATAAATATTATACTGTTTTATTATTATCTAATCTTTTTCTTTATTTAAATTATTAAAAACATTCCATTATATGAAGATTGTTTTGAGCAAAAAATATCTATGTATATAATATTATATTGTTTTTATACGTATTTTATAATCAAATTATAAAATAAAGAATGACATAAGACTCGATTCTCTCATTGTTATCATGAGAAATAATATAGCTTATAAATTATAATGTAAAATTTAAGTAGATTTCGTTGTTAAGATACAATTTTCTGTTGATTATCTTTTTATTATGTTGATCTATAGCAATTTTGAAACAAAATATTTATACGACATATTATATCGATAAGATATTGGACAATTTGATTTCTTAGCGTCAAATAAAATATTATTTGAACAGTCGTCCATTTTTCTTCATTGTGCAGGGATATAAAGTTGCCTGGCAAAGATAGTTTTTAGTCATAAGACTGCCATTTAGTTAAGGAAAAGTATTCTGTGTTTCTTTTGCTTTAGTATTTGATAAATAAATGTTATACAATAAATATGTTACCTTCTAAGCTCTGATCGTAACCCTTTGTGAAGAACAGCATGGCTTTGGCAGCGCGCTCTGGCGTCTTCAGGAGACCTTCCCTCTCTGGGTCCTCTCCCAAACCTGGAAAATATAAGATAATATACATTCTACTATCCTAAAACATAAAATAAACATTATACTATACCACTAGTATTATAAATGCGAAAATTATCCCAATCGGTGAAAGAAAATTGTGAATTACAAAAAAATCGACAACACTTCTCAAAAATTTACTGCATGATAGATTGGCTCAAGTTGAAGTGGGAATCAATTTGTATTAGGTACTATAATATATGATAATGAACGAATATTAGGAAATTCTGATAGCGTTAGGTTGCGAAGTTATCTATAAGATGCTTTTGGATTAAACAATGTTTGGTTCTGACATAGAAAATAAACAGTATATTATGAGACAACAGTTTATTTACTTTAAATATTATAGGCATATTTGTAAGTGTTCCTGGTAAAATTTAGCAACAAAAAAAATATACTTTACACTCATCATAACATTTGAAAGTAAATTTATTCCAAAATACAATTTTAACAGTGTTCATAACCCTAGGTTATGTACCGATTAATAATTAATCGTAACTTATTGTGGAATAAACGCAATCTTAGCAGTGTTCCTAACCCTAGTTTATATACCGTTTAATAATTTATTAATCGTAACTTATTGTGGAATAAGACCGGCTACTCACATACTTGCCCAATGCCGCAGGGGCAATATTGGAACAATCTCGGTTGGTTGGCGGTCGGAGTAATTTCAGTTGTTCCCTAAATTGTCCCTGGTTGCTTATATACATCACAATTCAGGAGCCAATTAATGGTCCAATTCCAATATTGCCCCTGCTACAGGTAGGTATGTGAGTAGCCGGTCTTAATGCAATTTAACAGTGTTCATAACCCTAGGTTATATACCGCTTAATAATTTATTAATCGTAACTTATTGTGGAATAAGACCGGCTACTCACATACTTGCCCAATGCCGCAGGGGCAATATTGGAACAATCTCGGTTGGTTGGCGGTCGGAGTAATTTCAGTTGTTCCCTACATTGTCCCTGCTTGCCTATACACATCACAATTAAGGAGCCAATTAATACATAGTCCAATTCCAATATAGCCCCTGCGGGTACGTGAGAAGCCGGTCTTAATGAAATTTTAACAGTGTTCATAACCCTAGGTTACACCGCTTAATAATTAATCGTAACTTACCGGTAAGCAAGAGTCTGTAGGAATTCGCCATGTCGGGTAAGAGAGCCTCCCTGGTAGGTGGTCTGTGGTCCAGTTCCAGGTCATGGTGGAATGTGCAGTTTTCGTGGCCTGGAATAAAGAAAAAGAGTTAATAAGAGAAATATTTTAGTGTGGTAGAGGAAGATATAATATTAATATAAAGATAAATATATTTATTAAAAATCTGTGTAGGTAGATGGTGAAGGAAGAAATTACAGTTTTAAAGTTTTCGTGGTTGATTTAGGATAGGATACAAATATTGTTTAATAATAATAATAAAATGGTCTTTATTTGGTTCATTTTATTATTATTATTAAACAATATTTGTATATTATATTTGATTCAAAGATTTAATACGTTAATTTATTTTGTATTTCATTTTAAATATTTTACAAACGTAGTTAGGTATTTATTATTACTAAATCTTCTTTTATGTTTATAAATTTTAAAAAGAGTATTGTCTGAATGAATTAATAAATTATGCTCATTTATGTATCTTTAATAAATTAAGTCATAATCTATCTTGCATTGATTTAATAAGAAATAAAAAAGCTCATAAAAATATATCAACTTCATTGAATATTTCAATATTCAATCAGATAAAAGCAGTGCAAATTTTGATGAAATTTATGGAATAGATAAATCTTATTTAAATACTAACGGTTCAATGACCTAACAAAATATACCTACAACCATATTATAATAAATCTGAATTACAATAGATACAATCATAATAAAAGGTAATAGTTTCATTATAATAAGAACTTTACCATACATTTATTTATTCACCACAAGTATATACAAATATATCTAAATTGTCGTTTGTAGAGTCAAAATTATAGCTTCAAAAGTATGCATTCATAATAATGAAAAAAAGTATATCTATTTGTCTGGGCTATTGTCCAAAACGGCTAGATCGAACCAGCTATGTTTTAAATGAAGTATAGCTCCAAAACTTTTATTTATTTGTATAGTCATAGATCAAAATCAAAAACGATTAATTAAGCTAGTTACCTAATCATCACTACATAGTATAAAACAAAGTCGCTTTCTCTGTCCCTATGTCCCTATGTATGCTTAAATCTTTAAAACTACACAACGGATTTTGATGCGGGTTTTTTTTTTAATAGATAGAGTGATTCAAGAGGAAGGTTTTAGTATATAATTTATTATGTTTTAGACAAAGCGGGCGAAGCCGCGGCCCGCGGGCGGAAAGCTAGTACTATTTATAAGATCTAAAAATCGTAAGTCATGTGTAATTTACACTATTTAGTTTTTTCTTAACATTTTCCTGTTATTTTATTCCAATAAATTTGGCTCCCATTTATTTGTATTTTTTTGGTTATTCCTAAAGGAAATACCTATCTACACTAATTATAGGAATAACCCAACGAACAAAGGCATACAAACATATCTATACTAATAATATAAAGCTGAAGACTTTGTTTGTTTGTTTGAACTCGCTAATCTCAGGAACCTATTAGTAGTTAGTAGTAGTATGTATTTGAAAAATTATTTCTGTGTTAGATAACCCATTTACCGAGGTTGTACCCTATAGGTATAGGCTATCATCACGCTAACCAACAGGAGCGGAACCATGCGAGTAAAACCGCGGGGCACAGCTAGTAAACGATAACCTTCTTGTCTAAAAGTGAAATATATGAAACACGTAACAATCAGTCATTACCACTTGACTCAATTGTCAATAATTGTTATTAATAAACGATGTTTTATAATACTTTAGCGTTGTTATTTTCCTTTTATATTTTTACTAGCTGTGCCCTGTGGTTTTACCCGCAGTGCTCCACTCCTGAGACTTTTAAATAAACATTGATGAATTTATTCGTGGCGTATGATATGGTACAAATACGCTTTCTATCGTTTCAGTGTCTTATATATAAACATTTTAATGAATTTCCTTGTAAAGTATAAACCAGATTATAATTAGCCAGATACTATATTGAAAATCTACACCGATATTTCCTAATACTTCAGAAAATTACACATAAGCTGGTTGAAATTCGATTCTCCCCGCGTTCCACTGCTCGTATCGCGATGGAACACGCATTCGACAAATCCGCATTGTGATACGGGACCCACGATATACGTATATTACTATATTTTGTAGCCAAGCGATCACTTCATAGCTGTATATCTGTATGCATAGATCTTTAAAATCACGCAACAGATTTTGATGCGGTTTTTTTAATAGATAGAGAGATTCAAGAGGAAGGTTTTAGTATACCTACCAAGTTTAAGAAAAACCGCGGGCAGAATGCTAGTATTATAATTGTAGGTTTGAATATAAAGAAGATATAAACACTTATTTTTACAAATTGATAAGAAATAGGATAGCTCTAGTTTTTTATATTTGTATGATGTAATATTTGGAACAGTTGCGTCTATTGTAAAGGTTAAAAATTGTTGTTGTTCAGATTTGACTTTAATGTATAAACTTCCGCATGGTTTAGTGGTTAATTATATATTATTATAATTAGTTAGTTGTAATTGAGAGGTTCTGCCGATGCCGGTGGCGAAAAATAGATATAACATGCAAAAAAATGAAGAAAGAACAAGTTGTCTTTTACGAATACGAAAAATAATAAAATCTATAGGAACACATTTATAGCATTGTTTTTTAAAATAAATCATTAAAAGCTAGTTTTAAAATAAATCTTAATGTTCGAAATATGCATGTAAAATACCTAAGGCTTAAAAATAACATAAAATCTTAAGGACTAAAAATATAATCAACTTCCCGGATAATTAGATTAGGGCTTGAACGTTATAGTTAATTGAAAAGGGAAGATCCTTATTAGAATCCTTATTATTAACGAAGAGAGTTATTTTAAATAATACCTACTTCAATTTGAGAGAAAATATGATTGAATAAACTATTTTTTTACGACTCAAAAGCGTATCTTATATTTACATAGGTAATATCTGTTTTTATATATATATATATTTTCTCTAGAACAGACGTTAAAAACTGTACCTTATTAATTTAATATAGGCATTTTTTTATATTTTCTCATAAATATTTAATGTCAAGAACAACTAGTGTATCATAAATTAAATATCCGAAGAAAAAATATATAACTACTTTCATTTTAACTATTATATTATACTGTTAAGTAAAATTTATGAAGGAATATTAAACCTTATTAATAGTGAATATTACTATACTATATTACTATTAAGTATAGATTCTAAAGAGAATTAAAAAATAAAGCATCTATAAAATCTAAATAATAAACAAAAGAAAGCAAACAATAGAAACAATATCAATGCATTTGACATTAGACTCGTGCATTTGACAGGTAAATGACACAGATAAAAAATAATATAGATAAAACAAACCAGGCGTAGTGGAGGTCCGCGGCGTGGCCGGCGTTCCAGGAACATCGAGGTTTCCCTCCGGATCGTTTATGTGGAAATTTTTTAGTGCTTCAGGCGTCTTTTTAAATTTACCAACAAATGATCCCTTCTGACAAACGTCCCCGTTCTCTTTGTCCTCAGAAATTGAGTTTTTTATTGAGCGCGAACTGATTCGACGGATCAGAGACGATGGTGGTACGTCATTGGTGTCTTTTCCGTTTACGGCGGCCATTTTAGCACATGAAAGTCTAAAATTGATTTTATTTAAAATTTAATATTTATTTAATTGTGAACGTGCGGATTGCGTGGCGACTACGCTCAAGTGATTTGCGGACTGACCTAACCCCTGAGGTTATATTCGAGACACGTATGTTGATAGCCTTACTGTCAATTTGCTTCCGAGTGTTTATTATGTTACAATTACAGTTTTGCTATCTTATTACATAAATTGTTACTTTGTAGTTTAATAGAACGTTAGGTTCACGCGGTTAAAATAAGATTGATGTGTGATCATTTTGCCGCGCTTTTTTCGAAATTTTTTCTTTTTTTTTTGCGTATAAGCCCGCGAATTTTTTTTTAATTTTAAAAAGTGGCCAGTAACATTAGGCTAGAAACTAGCAGCATTGGTAGACAAAATAAAAATTGTAAAGAGAAGTCTTGCTTTTTTTTGTTTTAAAAATGCGTAGGTACTTTAAGCTTTACAATTTATAATTTGGTACTAATGAGTAGAAGTTCTTATTTATGTAGTTAGTTTGATTAAGTTCAAAGTGATTGATAACTATAATGATACAATATGATTACATAACAACTAATGACATATTATCTACACTACTTCCTATTTAATATTATAATCTGAAAGCTTATATTATTGAGGCGGATTATATGCGAAAACTCGTGTAGATTTTCACTTAGAATGAAGAGAGATAAATGATAATATACATTATGATGTTTTAAATAGACGGACACATTTTTAAAGTGAAACTTCTTTGGATATTTCGCACATTTTCGGTCGCGTCATGGCAATACCGTCACGTCATGGAGTAATGAAGTTTCACTACTGACACGTGTGCTCGGCATACACGCTCTTTTTATTCTTGCGAGGTAATTGAACGTATGTAGTATTATTTTAAACGTATTTTAGCAAAAAATTACATGTGTCAACTTAGTTGTTTTTACTACCGGATTTATGTCATGTCAATTTTTTAATCTTAATTTTTTATCTTATAATAAATAAATGATGTCAGTATAAAAAGGGAATGGAAATAATAGTCGATGTTTGTGTCATCATAAAATATTAATGAGAGATGTCTTTGGACTCTTATCTTTGACATATGTTGACATTCTAGGTCAATTGTTTACCCCACTGTAGCGTTTAAATCTTGTTAATTGGTAATTATGAAGCTTTTTACATGTTTTAAGATACGAAAGACATAATTATTATATAGTGTATCGAACAAAGAGATTATTATGCGCAGTATGAACATAGGTATTGTCATATTGTTTGATTTAACGTTTTCTTGATAAAATGTCGAGGAAAGTAGAATGGGTATAAATCTTCTATGGGAACGGTAGTTAGCACGCGTGAAAAAGAAAAAAGAGCGTGTGTGCCGAGCACACGTGTCAGAAGTGAAACTTCTTTGGCAATATTCAAAGGTTCCATATTCGGCGCCTTACTCCATGATGTGACGGTATTGCCATAACGCGACCTTGAAATTTTACTCTCAACGCGCTTATAGAACTTTTACTTCTATAAGAAAAAAGCAGACGCATCCACGAGACATTACCATTAGTAGTGTTAAAATGTTCTGATTTCTCATTATAATCCCAAAATGTGTTGGTAAGCGCATAACTCGATAACGGCTGAACCGATTTCGATAATTCTTTTTTTATTATATTCCTTGAAGTATGAGGATGGTTCTTATGTAGAGAAAACGTAAACATGTACCACGGGCGAAGCCGGGGCGGACCGCTAGTAAATAGATATTTAAAAGCATGTTTTGATACGAGATACCTGATACATATTATGTAATTTTCAGTATAATCACATTTTTCGTGTTAAACAAATATTATTTATTTTGGATTGATTAAGTATTCGTTTTATGTGTGAAATATCTTTATCATTAAGAGGGGGTATAAAGCAAATTTCCCAATCTTCTATTAGATAATATCTCAGGAACTACTGGTTCGATTTGAAAAATTATTTCGGTGTTAGATAGCCCATTTATCGAGGAAGGCTGTTTTTTATATAATCACGCTAAGACCAAGAGCGGAGCAATACGGGTAAAGCCGCGGGGTACAGCTAGTAAAATATATTTTATCTACTAATCTATGATCACATTTATTAGCTCTAATCACCCGAAAGTGACTTGCATATGTATAAATTAAAATATTATCAAAACGCATATGGAAATTACCGAAATTAACATAAAAATGTTAATTTTTGTTATCACGTGTGTTTCGTCGTCTGGTTTATGGTAATATTTGTAAATTTTATATGTTCGATGATTTATAAAATAGCTAATAAATAATATAGTGCAAATTTAGTGTGGTATATTAATAAAATTTACGCAATGTAATCTCAGGAATTCTTTCGGTGCTAGATAGCCCATTTATCGAGGAAGGCTACAGACATCATCATGCTAGCGCGGGTAAAACCACAGGGAACAGCTATATAGTGATAAATAAATTCAAATCCTAAGTTTAAATATAGTTGACCCAGATATTGTAAGGGTCAAAAACTGCACGTTTTCAACAGATGTTGTTTAAGTACAAGATTATTATACGCACGAGCAGTGATTTGCGCTTAATTTTATCAATAGGCTAGTTGCGGTCTGTGGTTTTACTCGCTAAATCTGTTAAATTATAACGCTAAAATATAGAATACTAGCTTTCCACCCGCAGCTTCGCCCGCGCAGTGAAAGAAAAACCCGCATAGTTCCCGTTCCCGGCGAATTTCCGGGATAAAACCTATCCTATTTCCCGGGATAAAAAGTAGCCTATGTCCTTTCTCGGATATCAAAATATCTCTATACCAAATTTCATGCAAATTGGTTCAGTAGTTAAGGCGTGATTGAGTAACAGACAGACAGACAGAGTTACTTTCGCATTTATAATATTAAGTATTAAGGATTTATGTTAGTTAGTTAGTTAGTTAGTTATAAGGATGTATGTTGGTAAGTGTACCATTTTGGGTATTAGTTGTTGTTAGTGTCTTTTTAAAATCTTTCTCTTGAATAGCTCTATTAAAAAACCGCATCAAATCCACTATCCAGAGCGCAGTTTTAAAGATTTAAGCATACATAGGGATATAGGGACAGAGAAAGCGACTTTGTTTTATACTATGTAGTGATAAAGAAGCATTTGTAGGTAAGTGTAAAAAAATCTTTGAGATGTTTTTGACAGATTACAAACAAACATTTTTCATAATATTAATATGTTTTCTCATTGACTATTCTATTATTGATAACAATGTTTCATTGATAAATTCATATCTTTATTAATGGGTTTAATAATTATCGTTGATTTGATTTGACATTTAATTTTATAATAAATAATAAAATTATTATGATACATAGTCTGCATTAGCGAAAACAAAATTTACAGACATGTTACACATATTTTTAACTAACTTCCCGCCCGCGACTTCGCCCGCTTTTTCAAAGAAAAGCTCGCATAGTTAGCAAGTTAACGTGAACTTTACTCGTGAACGGCTGAACCGATTTCGTTAATTCTTTTTTTATAATATTCCTTGAAGTACGAGGATGGTTCTTATGGAGAGAAAACGAAACATGTACTACGGGCGAAGAAGGGGCAGACAACTAGTTTTGAATAGATTTGACGTAAAAGTTCTATAAAAAGAGCCTTAGTTACACTACTTATAACTTTTATATATTTTTATAATGTTTATTTTTTGCTATTGTTTTATGCATTTTTGTTATATTGGATTTTTCTTCTAGAATAAGATAACAGATAGATACTTAATACTTTTTAAAAGGTTAAAAATACGGTCGAAGCCGGGGCGAACGGCTAGTTACGTTTGCATGTTAAATAAATATATAATGAACTTGATATTGATATAATGAAAGTCGAGGTTAATATTTTCGAGTATAGTTAATTAGAACCAACCTTGGTTATATCTAAACTAGATCGTTAAAACAAAGGATTTGTTGTTTTACCGACTTCAAAAAAGAGGCGAAATTGCTTGGTATCTCTTTTTAGATACATTTATATAAAGCTGAAAGTTTGTTTGTTTGAACGCGCTAAGCTCAGGAACCACGAGCCCGATAGGAAAATATATTTCGCAGTTCGACAGTCCATTTATCGAAGAAGGCTATATGCTATATATCATCATTCATCACACTAAGACCAATAAGAGCGGAGCAATGCCAGTAAACCGCGGGGCACAGCTAGTATTATATATTAAAAAAATTTATTCATAATTTTAAAATGTGTGTATATATTAAAAAATTTTATTCATATTTTAATGTGGAATTTACCAAAGTGTATATTTTTTATTTTAAGTCATAATAAAAATGCATATAATATTATAATATATCTACGCATTAACAAAATAAATAATTTTCAAGGTTTAATTACGGAAATGATAACTTATTATTAATATTTATTAGATAAGGTGCAAGTAGCCTTAAGTAAGTCAATGTTAAAAAAACATTTTACATAGATATGTTTATTAAAATTAAATTAAAACGCATACAGATAGAGAAGAATTCGACGACGCGGTTGGCGCAGTGGTAAAGTAACTGCCTACTGAGCCGACGGTCCCGGGTTCGATCCCCGGTCAGGGCAAATATTTGTGTGATGAACTCAATTATATTTTGTTCTTGGGTCTGGGTGTTATTATCTATATATATGTATTTATTAAATATTATATTTATCGTCGCCTAGTACCCACAACACAAGCCTTAATTGAGCTTACTGTGGGACTAGGTCGATTTGTGTAATAATGTCAAAAAAAAAAAAATTAAAATCACTGAATGAACGTTAAACTACAGTTTTGTTTTAATATTATTTTTAATTGTGTTTTTTTGTTTATTGTTTGTTAACATTATGTTCTACTAGCTGTACTGACAAAATATGTTTTTTTTTTATCATAAAAAAGAGCGTGTGTGCCGAGCACACGTGTGAACCTTCTTTGGCAATATTCATACATACTTAAATCGTCGCCTTACTACATGACGTGACGGCATTGCCATGAAACTACTCTCAACACGCCTAAAGGAGTTTCACTTCAAAAATTCATCTTTATCGAGTAACATTGTCTATTTTTTATTCCGTGTTAACTCGAGCGAATTCATGGAAAGCGGCTTGTATTCTTGTAAGTCTAGACTAGACGTCTTATTAAATAATATCCTAAAACAATAACAAGATAGTGATTTTGGAACATAAAAATGCTATCAAATAGTAAGACAAATACAGTAATTTAAGACAGTGGAAATTTTAGTAAATTAAATAATATGGATGAAATAATTATAATATTTGATTTAATTTTGGTTAAGACATTGCGAATCCTTGGCAATTTATAAAATACTAGCTTACCGCCCGCGGCTTCGCCCGCTTTGTCTAAAACCCAATAAATTATATACTAAAACCTTCCTCTTGAATCACTACCTATTAAAAAAAACCGCATCCAAATGACCAAAAACTCATGATTATAACCAAAGTTTGAAAAAACGACAGGATATTCTATCTTTTTTACCGACTACAAAAAAAGAGGTTCTCATTTCGGCCAGTATATTTTTTTAATGTTTATGGAAGCTAAAAAACGAGCGTAATTCAGGCATTACATATTAAGTATAGATTAAATAGATTTTAAACGTGATTCGAAATTCAAAAAATTTCAGTTATAGACTTTATTCTAATTCCTCTTAGGGCTGATTTTTCAATCCTTGGTTAAAACTTATCGTCGAATAATGTATAAAACTACCATTTTAAAAACGTATTCTAATTGCCCGTATTTGACAGTTTACGTGACATTTTAATATTATCGTGTAATACTTTATTGGATGGATAAGTTTTATCCAAGCATTGAAAAATCGGCCCTTAAACCTAAAATGCAACTATAACTGTTAGAATAACATTAACTGACAATGTTTCAAGCATGTATTGATTGCATGTGACCTTAATTATTCTATATTACTAGCTGACCTAGCACACGTTTACAGGCCACCCTTATTTAGGAGTATTAGAAGTAGTTAAAAAAAAACTTATTCTCAGATTAAGGAACTATAAATACGAAAATTTTCATTAAAATCGGTTAGGCTATTTCGGAGGTTGGTTAAAAATAAAGTGACAAAAATTCTGAATAGGTTAGATATATTTTTATATGAATTGTGTACTATTTAGATTTTTTTTAAATAAAATTAGTGCAAAACCTATAAAGTTGTATTAGAATGTAGTAATATAGGTTTTTGTACAATCTTAATATATATAAATCTCGTGTCACAATGTTTGTCCTCAATGGACTCCTAAACCACTTAACCGATTATAATGAAATTCGCACACCATGTGCAGTTCGATCCAACTTGAGAGATAGGATAGTTTAAACATGTAGGTACCACGGGCGAAGCCGGGGCGGACCGCTAGTAGTTATGTATATTATTTAACCAAAAGCGAACATTGCATCAGAAAGAAGAATGCGCGTAGAATTTTAATCTTTATTCAGATTTTGGACTAGATTTCAAATGACTTGGTTTTAAATATATCACTTTCTTTTCTATAAAAATAACTTGCCGGTTTTTTTTGACCTGATATTATTCAGGTGTTTTATCTGAGTTTTTTAGTTGTACTATAAAATAAGAATGAAGGTCACTTTGAGAAAAATGGTACTGTATAGAGATGTGGAAATTTTTCGGTTATGGTTTGTACCTTTGTTTATTTTTAATGTTAATTTGATATATTTTAATTTTTATTCATATTTTAAAATTTTTGCGGGTTTTTTGAGATTTTTTCTTCTAATATTATCGCCGAGTGAAGCCGCGAGTACATAATATAAACATTACCTGTATTGAAATTAGTACTACACAGTAAAAAACTAAAATTGAAATGATAATAAAGCATACGATTAGCTTCAATTATGCGTTAGGATATTGTAATTGCAATGAATGCTCAAATTATTTCCTTTGTCCTAAAAAATGCATGAACTCCGGTTGTGATTGCCTTTAAAGAAATAATTATGGTTGATATTATATGCCACTATTATTATTCTGTGATACTAGTTACAGCGCGCGGCTTTATTCGTTGTTCTTATACAGAGTAATCTATCTCTATACCAAATTGCATACAAATGGGATCAGCCGGTAGAGAGAAAATAGGTTATACCCGATCGTCTTAGGGTATATGTTGTTGTTTATGAAGAGAATGTTCCAGATTAAACCATAAATAAAACATCCATACTAATATTATAAATGCGAAAGTAACTCTGTCTGTCTGTCTGTTACTCAATCACGCCTTAACTACTGAATCAATTTGCATGAAATTTGGTATATAAATATTTTGATACCCGAGAAAGGACATAGGCTACTTTTAACCCCGGGACATAGGATAGGTTTTATCCCGGAAATCCCACGGGAACGGAAACTATGCGGGTTTTTCTTTGAAAACACGGGTGAAGTCGCGGGCGGAAAGCTAGTAGTGTATAAGTAAACTAGAAAACTGATGTTATGAATGAATAATATTATGTTATTCATAGATATATATGAACAGCACAAACTACTAGAATTGGAAATTTGAAATTTAGCAATATGCTTTTTTGTACTCTACGAGCATAATGTTGATAAATTTTTAAAGATAAAATAATTGATACGGTTAAAAATACAGTTTAATGATATTTTTGTATTATCACTGAACCTGGTGTACAAAGTTTGAATTAAATCTGTCCGTTTAAAGTGGTTTAAACTGTGTCAAAATCGAGTCTAAAGGTTACATACAAACAAACAGGTGAAGCTAATATAACCGTTTTTAAAAGGGGGTTTATTTGTATGAAATTCCGATAATTTGGTATAAGTATGTGTAATGAGTTCCAAAGCAACAATTTTTGAGAAAAATCATCTATTTCAAAAAATTGTGCAGTTGCAATTTTTTATATCATCTGTTTATTTTGCATATACTAGTTAATATATATGTATTATATTTAATTGAGCTAACGTTGAATATATTACGGGAAAAACGTTAATTGTCTGTTGCTTATTGAACAAAACCTCGTGTTTGTGTTTTTTATTCAGTACTTGATGGGAATAATTCGTTCTGCCTTTGCAAAGAATAAGGTAGTATGTATTTTTGGCAGATGCAACACTATTTTGGTGTTTGAAGGAGTTTATAGACGATATAAAAAATACCTCCGTTAGTTAAATGTAAATTCTCTTTATTATAGAGAACAGTATTAAATATTTAATTGTTATTTGAAAAAAAAAATAGAAGCATCTAAAAATTTAAATTTTGTACGTTGGAACGTCCGGTAGGTATCTACAACCGGAAAAGCTGGACTTAAATGTAAAAACTTTGTACAAAAAGTAGTTTTTCTAAGACAGGACTCGGAAATTTACCGTCTTACTAAGATGGCAATAATAATTAACTGCATTTTTTAAATGCTTTATATTATATATATTTATTCTTGTGATTATTAATCATACAAAAAATTAATCACGCACACTAAGAAATAATAATGTTGAGAAATAGGAATGTGAGCGAAAGCGCATTAATACACAGCTGCATACAGGGTTGTCACCACAACAAAAATTAAATAAAATAAATAGATAACAAAAAAAACCACGTATATCTGAGCCAGTATAATTGGATATGTTCGAAAGCAATCTGCTATTATTGTAATTATTACATTTTTCAAATTATCTTACTCAAAACATATTTTTTTTTATCAAAATATAATCGTTCTAACGTAATCGCAGTCAATTAACATGATTTTTATTATTTAATGGGACAATTACGCTATTAAAAAACATATGAATTATTGTTAGATTAACAGAAAACCCAATTAAAATATGAGTTAAACATACACAGAGGTAAAACTAAATATTATTAGGTTTTTAATGTCTGGGAAAAATCATATCTGTACATATTGTTCAAATAATATCAAAATTGCAACTTGGAAATCCGGTAGTCATTTTTATTTTATTTTATATATTTTTACATATTATAATATTTAAATAGTTTATATTTAAGGTAAAATCATTTTGACAAGTATGTCATTCCAAATACTTTTATAGATTTTCCGTACAGTGAAAATGTGGTGAAAACACATACCTATTTAAAATTACGGATTTTTAATATAAACTTACCTACTTGATTGATTTATTTATATAATGTAGATGAACATATTTTAAGAATATAAAAAGAATTATATAAAAAATAAAATATGGCAACCCTATCTAATTATTGTCATGTAAACAATCGTGAATAAATTAAAGCGTATTAGGAATAAAATTAACATCCGATTGTAATAAAATATTAATTTTAAAACGATTTATTATATCAATTATGGATTTAAAGTTACTTCAAATTAAAATTTTTAAAAATTGACCTTCTTGGTTATCTTTTTCTATCTTTAAAACTTTAAAAGTTATATTTTTTTTAATTCATAATGACCTTATCTATTTCAAATTCATAGATAAAATAAAATATAAACGCATTTATTAAAAAAATAACAATTTTCTGTTTTCATTTTAAATATCACCTTGTTAACTCTTAATCAATCTAGCCGTTGCTACGTCCCATTTTCAAACAATTTCAATTTCCTGATATAACATACAAATTTTGTTTGGAACTGTATGGTAACCGTTACCGCCATCAAAGATGGTCCATAAGTGATGTGGTTATCCTTCCAAAAGATTACGTAAAGGCCTTTTGATAATTACGAACTGCCGTTAACTTCAGGGTTGCCTCCTGTACTTTATAAAAAAATATTTATGTACTTAATTTCGAGGTAATCGTATTGTTTACTTTACGTGGTAATTAAAGTAAATGAAATAACAGTACCTATCTCTTATTTTTTGTTGTTTCTTAAATATCAATATTTTATAAGGGAAAATATATGGAAATTGTAATGCTTTATCACTACATTGTACCTATAAAACAGTTGCTTTCCGCCGTCTGTATGTCCGCATGGTTAGATCTTTAAAATTAACGCAACAGATTTTGATGAAGTTTCATAAATAGATATAGTGATTCAAGAGGAAGGTTGTAGTATATAATTTGTTTAGTTTTCTACAAAGCGGTGGAAGCCGAGTGCGGAATGATATTTCCTATAATCAACTTTTGTACCTTAACCAATATCGTCCAAAAAAATTGACAGCCCTATTAAAAATGTCCTTGCTAAAAGTGAATGTTCGTCCTTACTCGGTTTATAGGTTGAGCTTAACAAATCTAAGTTAATTTCAAATGATACAAGTGAAGGCAATTTTGGAACTGTAAGTATTAAGACTAGTTACGGCACGCGAAAGGCCGTGTTTTGCTGTATATAGCAAAATCCTACTATGTATGTTTGTTACTCTTTTACGTCAACAGCTGATCGTATTTGTATGAAATTGAACACAGAAATAGATTGATTTCTGAATCAGCGTTGCTACGCAAGCTATTATTGTAAAGAGGAAGTATTTTTGTTTGTTTATTTGTTTGTAAATCAGAACCAACATAAACTATTTGAAATTATTTCACCAGTAGAAAGGTTTGTTACAATGTTAGTTTCTTAAATTCACATAACTATTGAACCAATTTTGATAATTCTTCGACGAGAAGACTACACTAATTGGATTTAAATTTAATCCGAGTAGAGCTGGAGCAAACGACTAGTATTTTATTAAAGTGAGTTTATAATATTATTTTAAATGTTAGAATAAGTGAATTAAATAAATATGTTTAAAACTTTAAGCATTAAGAAACTGGAGTAAATGTAAGAAAGTGATCTGGAAAGTAAATTTTCACAACCCTATAAACACCATAATGTTCAATCAATATTTTGTCTGAAACGGCTGGACCAATTTTAACAGGACTTTCATTGATTATAGCTAATGTCATTATCTACTTCACTTTTGAGAAGTATTCATAGATATGTACATATGTATAACTTTCAGAGTGCGTATAGGGACTTGTTGCTATCAAATTTCGTTATCTCTTCCCAACTTTTTAGAAAACTACGAAAGGTTCGTAGTGCTCACAACATATTGAGCAAATAGGTTTATTCAAAACTATTACGATTTAAAAGAACATGTAAATTGTACATATTTATCTAATTTAGCACGGTCTTTAAAAAAATATGATTTTTGAAAGAAAACATCATAAAAAACCTTTTCTACTAGCTGTTCGATTTAAAACTTAAGGAAAAAATTGCAATACAAAATTGATAACATAGTACATGTTATAATGTAATAGGTATCTATATTGTATCAGATAATAATTTTTGTTTATATTTTTATGTTAAGATTTAATAGTTTTATCATATATAATGATTGTTTAGTTTTTGTAATTAAGATAAATAAAAAATACGCATATGATTATGATTTATGATTGATCTTGTGAACTAGATATATGTATGTTAGTAAACAAAATAATTATCATTTTAATACGACTCGGAAGCAAATCGTTCGAAACGTATCGATTATCATATATTTTTGTACATACCTATGCAATGTTAATTCAAACGTATCGTTTTTTCAAAGAATTATTTACGCATACGAAATTTCAATAGTTTATATTTACTTACGCAATCCAAACACAAAACACTGGCACAATAATATTCGCGCGCAATCCGCACAGATTAAATATTGCGTTGTTTTTTTTTTAAGAATTTAGGCATAGACTACTTACGAGGCGTGAAAAAAAAATTAATGTTTCAAAATAAAGGTTCGTTCAGAAACGCGCGCTCGCGTTTCACACTTATGGCTGACTGTCGTCGATGGGAGGTTCAAATGATTTTTGTACGACTGCGCTCGTCGGAGCCCGGGAAATCGATACGTCACAGCAAACGTCAAAAACCTGTTGAGATTCGCGGGTTTTTTTTCGATCACACGTGAATATTATGGCGTTTGTTTTGTTTTGTTTGTCTTATCAATAAATAGAATTATGGAGTATTCTTAGATTATTATTACTGCAACTTGTGCAATAGGATATTATAATTAATATAATCGAGGTCAAAGGCCGTAATAATCTATGCGATTTGATCTATTTATTAATGAAATAGTATTTATTATTTTGCTACATATTTATTGCATGCACGTGTATATAAAAATCTTAATATTAATCCTGAGTATTATGCATAATCAAATACCATTAGCAATGAAACATAAAAATTACATAATAAAAATAGCCTCCAAATGCAACCAACTGTTGAATGAAAAAAAAAACCTAATATGTGACGTCAAACGTCACTTATTAATAATTATGTATGTGTAGTCTGTGGTCATGGAATGAGGTATATTTATTTTAAAAATCTCCAATTACTCGGTAAAATTTGCGCGGGACTTACCTTTGCTGAGTCATTTGAATAAAACATTGAACAATGTAGGGCTGCGCAAAATGTATTTATACAAATAATTATCTAAATTTGATTTAGATTCATCGTGGTATAATGATTTAAGTTATTTATTGGGTGAAGACATTAATTAAGAGAAGAAGAAGGTTTTAGTCAAATTATTGCGAGGATTTTCGGTAAGTTTGAAAAAAATAATATACTTTTTTATACCACAATGAGATAATGGCGTCTTGACGAGTGTTTGGCCGGTCAGCTACTATTAAATGCAATATGATTAACCATGTGAAAAATATTTGTTTCAAATTCTAAATTGATATGCATAAAAAGTACTTGAGACATCCTGGTGAGCTCAACGACATTAATAAAAAAGACGGGTTGCACTCCGGGAGTGCCGGCAGAAGTTAAAACTTGATTATTAACGTTGAGCATGTTTGATATCCATCCGTCTGACGCTTTTTCGATCAGGTCACGTGTCCTGACGCGAGTTTAAGATTTTATACCCAACGCCGCTAAAGAAGTTTTCACTTCAAAAACATATTACAATCATATTTAAATAATGAATAAAAATCAAGTTTGTTCAACCCTAATGCGTTTCGCAATTCCGAGTATAATATATTTCTTATTACCGGCATAAATAATTTGTCCTGTTGTTTTATATCCGCAAAGTTGATAAGATTTTCAGTTTAATTTACCTATTCCATTCTCGTAGTTTGACTAAATAGTTATATTAGGAGTAGGACTTTCCAAAGCAAGGTGTTCTAAGAATTTTTTTATGTATCTCAAAACTCGATCGTTATATGCTATTTACTAGACGCTGGACTCCAATTTATTATTACTAAGAATCGAACTTGAGACCTCTTGATATCAGGTGCTAATTATTAAACCAACGGTATGTATGTAGGCTGTATTTATAATACATACAGGTTTAAGCCTCCAGGGTTTTCCTACAGGGAAAAACCCGGCTAGTTTCCCATTCCTAGGTAATTGTCATCTATAGAGTGTTTCATTTTTATATTTTTCAACAATTTGTACACATTCCTATATCTACAGTGCTCCTTTTTTTAATAGCTGACCAATTGTTATTGGTAATACGATGTGATGTCTTCGCGCTGTCAAAACGCGCGAATTTTATAGTCGGGTAATTTTCTTAAAATTATCTTCTAGAAAAAATTTGTAACTCCTAAAAGAAGATGAAAAGTAATCCATTATATTTATTAAACAAGTTAAATACATTTGAACAATTTTTTTATTATAAATTTTAGATAGGATAAGCAAGATCCGCTATAATGACGAAGGTATATCTCATTACGGGATAAACCCAGTACCTACTAGGCAGGTAATTTGTGAAGGAGAATAAAATATTGTCTTTTCTAAATAAAACCTAATTATTATGTATGTGTCAGTTTCACCATTCATACTTGTATAATCATTGTATATCTATCTCTTACAAGCGAATCATATTCAATTCCGAAAACTTTAACTGACAAACAAATCTAATTTATATTCCAACTAGCTGTACCACACGGTTTTACACGCATTGCTCCGCTCCTGTTGGTCTTAGCGTGATGATAGTACAGCATATAGCCTTCCTCGATAAATGGGTTATCTAATACCAAAAAAATTTTCAAATCGGACCAGTAGTGCCTGAGATTAGCGCGTTCAAACAAACAAACTCTTCAGCTTTATAATATTAAGTACCTACAGATACTTCAAGGGTCAAAAACAACACGCTGTATCAAACAAATAAACAAACAAAAAACACTCAAGTTATTAAATTAATCGATGTTTAATTGGCGTATTAACAAACGCTAATATGTATAATTCGTTTCGATTAAGCAAAAGTTTTTCATAAATACTTGATTCACTTGCTCAATATTATTTCAAACGAGTAATTAGTAATTAACTTGTTTATAATAGCGTATTGATTCGGACCATTTCACAGCTAAACACCGACATGAAAAATGGTGTCCATTTTCGTAATCAGTACATAGTATAAAACAAAGTCGCTTTCTCTGTCCCTACTCCCTATGTCCCTATGTATGCTTAAATCTTTAAAACTACGCAACGGATTTTGATGCGGTTTTTTTTATAGATAGAGTGATTTAAGTGGAAGGTTTTAGTATATAATTTTTTAGGTTTTAGACAAAGCGGGCGAAGCCGCGGGCGGAAAGCTAGTACTTACCTATTTAATAAAATAAATAATATAAAACAAAGTCCTGCTTGTCTATTTGTCTGTCTTAAGTATGCTTAAATATTTAAAACTAAGCAGCGATCAAATAATTAATACAGTTTAAAAAACTTTAATTAGGAATTGTCCCTAGGAAGTGACTACCGCACTTTTTGTGTTCAGAAAAACATGCCGATTAAGTGGATATCCGTATGACGGAGGTGAGTCCCTCGGAAATGAATTTTATTTCAATTTGGGGACTGTACTATATATAATATTAAGTATAGATTTGTGATTTTGTAAACATCAGTCCGCATTTTTATGATTTGTTTTTGTGTAGATATATTCCGTAGATATGAAAATAGGTCGTAAAGTATATTTCTAAGTGATAAGTAGCCGGGTCAGCGAGATTCTATACAATACTAGTTGTCCGCCCCGGCTCTACCCGGATAGTCTTTCTTTCATTTTGCATTTTTAAAAACTAAATATTGTAAATAAACATTTTTGACAAAATCGAGCTCTAAATTTAAATTTTACTTAATAATAACATAAATATCATAATAATCGACACATTTTCACCGTTACACGAATTAAATTGTCACGAAGTTAATCATATAATTTATTGAATCGCTGGCAAAACCCGCTACCTACAGGTATATAATATAGAAATCTTGTTGCTAAAGTTGATTGCACTTAGAAGATAGGGTCGGTCTTAGCTCGTTTAGGGCTTTTTATAGCGCCCTTAATAATTCATCAAACATTTATTTATTCAACTAGCGGTCCGCCCCGGCTTCGCCCGTGGTATATATTTACGTTTTCTCTCCATAAGAACAATCTTCGTACTTCAAGGAATATAATAAAAAATAATTATCGAAATCGGTCCACCCGTTCACGCGTGATGCCGTGAATAAGGAAAACGGGTTTCATTTATATATATATGTACTATATACAAGACTTCTTCTAGAAGCACTTTTGAATCGTCATTACATATTTTTTAACATTTACCACCGATTCGGAAAGCAGTATCTATAAAGAAGAACCGACAAGAAACTCTATAATTGCATACCTTACTACATAGTATAAAACAAAGTCGTTTTCTCTGTCCCTATATACCTATGTATGCTTAAATATTTAAAACTACGCAACAGTTTTTGATGCAGTTTTTTTAAATAGATATATAGTGATTGAAGAGGAAGGTTTTAGTATATAATTTATTAGGTTTAAGACGAAGCGGGCGGAGCCGCAGCCGGAAAGCTAGTACTTACCTATTTAATAAAATAAATAATATTTTAAAACAAAGTCTCTTCCTGCTTGTCTGTTTGTCTGTCTTAAGTATGCCTAAATCTTTAAAACTAAGCAGCGGATTTGTATGCTGTTTTGTTTATAGATAGAGTGGTTCTCGAGGAATGTTTTTTATGCATATCCTAGAGATGTTATCAAAAACAGAGACATTTTATCCAATAATTTCTAATATCTTTAATTGAAGCGAAACTTCTTTATCGGGGGTGGAAAAAAATTTAGTGTAACATTTTTCCGTTACGCGCCATCTTTTTTTTATCCCTACCACGCGTGATTCGACGTCTTTCTGTAAAGTTGCATATAGTAAATTATTTTTTGAAAAATAAGGTCATAAAGAAGTTTCACTTCTTACGTGTGTACGCTAGTACACGCACACATTTTTTTTCTTTTCTTCTTCTTATATTCTAATTGATTTTTTAATATACCTAAATTATTAAGTTTTACAGTAGTTTATTATTTATAACCAATTTAATCGTAATATAAATTATATTTCTAGTCCACTATTTATGGTAATTTGAGCTAACTGTACAAGATTCAGATATTATGTGATAATTTATTCAATATTTTATTACTAATAAAACACTAATAAATTATCATTAAAATATTTTATTATGTGTGAAATATTTTTATTCGACATTTTATTGGCAATCATTTAAAATTTATGTACCTATTAATATTTTCTACAATAGGTACCTACCTAGTTGAGGCCCGAATTTTTCAAATAACATTGAATATTTTTCTTCGTAAACCATTACTGTAACAATTTTTTCCTGCATTTTTTATCAAAACATTTCCTATCTCTCAGTGACAGTAGCATCCGAATCAGAGCAGTCTTTTCGGAGATTTTATAACAAAAAAAAAGGGAGTGTGAAAAGTGAAACTTCTTTGGCATAATTCAAAGATAGCAAAATCGTCGCCTTACTCCATGACGGGACGGTATTGTCATGACGCGACCTTGTTTTACTCTCAACGCGCCAATAAATTATATACTAAAACCTTCCTCTTGCATCACTTTATCTATTAAAAAACCGCATCAAAATCCGTTGCGTAGTTTTAAAGATTTAAGCATACAAAGGGATATAGAGACAGAGATGGCGACTTTGTTTTATACTATGTAGTGATACTAATATACTGTATAACTTTATTTCTCACTATAAAAGGGTCACTTTTATTCAAAGAGCACTCCACATAGGAGCTTTTGAAGCTAAATCTTTCTCAAGAGCTCTAAGATGTAATTTCATCTTAGGCTTTGAACGTGACTATAAACTTAAGAAACGATTTTCTAAGAAACCTTCTTTATGGCAAGAATTAAATGTTTTAAACCTCTGTAAATATATACTATGTTCTGTTAATACTGTAAAAAATATTACTGTTAAACGGTATATATAATTAACATTAATAGGAATACTAAATTTATGGAAAACAATATGATTAAAGTTTATATTTACACCTCTACCATGTTGTAGAGGCAAACAAACGAACAAAAAATCTTTCTTCTCTTATATTTTACTATATGCATTAATTAAACTTAGCCTGTATAAGCTATTAATTAAGAGTTATTTGGTCTTTGATACGATTTTAAAGCTTATTTTCTTACTAGCTGCGGTCCGCGGTTTCACCCGCGTGGCTCCGCTCCTGTTGGTCTTAGCGTGATGATACTAAATAGCCTATAGCCTTCCTTGATGAATGGGCTATCACACCGAAATAATTTTTCAAATCGGACTAGTAGTTCCTGAGATTAGTTGCTGTATATTATTAGTATAGATATTTACTTTTGAAATATTCAAACCCTTTACAATTTTTTGCTTATGCTTAACATATTAAATTATTAACTACATTCCGGTCTAGTCTAGAACTTTCCAATACAAGTCAAAGGAAATGGCCAATGTGGAAAGAAATAAACACAGTAATCGAAGCAAATCGTTTTTCATTTAATTATAATATCCTAGTTAGTTGTGAAAGCATACCAGTTAAGGGAATGAAAATATTTAAATATTCAACTTAAACATTACTCAACTATAATTAAGAAACGCTTAAATCATAATAGGTACATTGAATGAGTAACAATAACTACAGGCTATAGGTACATATATATCATCACGCTAAGACCAACAGGAGCGGAGCACTGCGGGTAAAACCACGGGGCACAGCTAGTCATATTAATTATCTCAATGAAAATAGATCGTCATCTATAATATTAAGACAATAATGCTTAGAATTAACTAGCCGTAAATATGCAAATCATCGTTTCTTAGTGTTTCGTTTATTTTGGATTCAATTAAATTATGTCGTCAATATTTTGATGCTATTTTTATAACAATAATAGTCCCAATACCGAATTTTGTAACTTCTGAATCTATATAATATATTAAATGTATGAAAATTTTTAATAACAGTAGTTCAAAAGGCGTTCGGTTTTGAAAATCGCTTAAAACATTAAGAAGGAAATCTTCTGTCAATTTCAATGAGGCTTTTTTTTTCTAAGCTATCTATTTGTATATGAAATTAAAGCCAAAACAGGTAATTTCCTAGTAAATACTTTATCATATATTTATTTAAGAAAATTACTGTAAGAGTTTCACAAGAGAAAATATGTTAAACGTAACCAACCAGTTAAAGTTATTCTAATGATATATTACTATGATAAGCTTGATTGAGATATAATTGCTCACATTTAATTTCCTACTACCTACTACTAATCGTTTACGTAATAAGGATTAAAGTGTATATTTAATAAAACAATTTCTTTTTTTAATTTTGGTAATTGATATTCTAATTAAAAAAATATTATGATAAAGGAGCCATATTCGTAATTTATTTTTAATATATATGTATATGTATTGTATTTACTTTTTTAAGAGAAGAAGTATTATTATAAAAATACATTAAATGTTTTATTAGAGAATTTATTCTTAACTAGCGGTCCGCCCCGACTTCGCCCGTGGTACATATTTACGTTTTCCAAGATAAAATCCCTAATCTAAAGGTAATCAGAGATATTGAGAAAGTAGTAAATCGATTAATAACTTGATACATATAATATTTCACAGGATCAAATATCGTAAGTGTGAAGTAATTTTATATACTGGTAATTATATACGTGTTGTGTAAACATATAGTTTACATGGTGAGAGGTGACAATTTCTATTAATATAGATGAAAGTTTGTATGTGAAAGTTGCGAAACAATTGAAGGTATTTGGATGAATTTTTGTATGTTGATAGATAAGATTTGATCTTCATCATCACTATCACTAATATTATAAAGAGGAAAACTTTGTTTGTTTGTTTGATTGTAATGAATAGGCTCATAAACTACTGGACCGATTTTAAAAATTCTTTCACCATTCGAAAGCTACATTATCCACGAGTAACATAGGCTAGGTTTTATCCCGGAAATCCCACGGGAACGGGAACTATGCGGGTTTTTCTTTGAAAACGCGTGCGAAGTCGCAGGCGGAAAGCTAGTATTATATAAATTATCCTGTATACAGTCATTGTCAAAAGCTTTATCTATCTATGTTTTAAATACATTCAAATATGGTGAGCAATTCGGACGTAAAAGGGCAGATATTATTATCCACTTGTATTTGTCTATGTTAATTACAAACGGACATATGAAAAGTTAAATATTTCTATTAATAATATTAGTATGTATAAGAATTAAGGTAATAAAAATTGGTTTTGCGTTTTTTGTGTTGACTGATAAAAAAATTTAATTTTGATTTTACGGTTTTTATATCGTAAATGAACTCTTAATATGTTGTAGGTATCAAAAAAATCGATGAAAATACCATTTAGATAATATGCTTTAGAATTTAGATATACAACACTATAATTATATTATACAAAACTTTTTGAAGAAATATAATCTACTATATATAAAAATAAGTCGGGTTTTCCTTCCTAACGCTATAACTCCAGAACGCACGAACCGATTTCCACGGTTTTGCATTCGTTGGAAAGGTCTCGGGCTCCGTGAGGTTTATAGCAAAGAAAAGGTGTCTCTGGTGGCGAAACGGAGTTCGCCGGGATTACTAGTTATCGATAGAAAATAAATGGTCGGTATTCGAAATGCGTGACTAACTTACTCCTAAATTAATCTTATATATAAAATTCTAGTGTCACAATGTTAGTCTGCATACTCCTCCGAAACGGGTGGACCGATTCTCATGAAATTTTCTGTGCATATCGGGTAAGTCTGAGAATCGGCCAACATCTATTTTTCATATGTACCACGGGCGAAGCCGGGGCGGACCGCTAGTATTATTATAATATTATGTTTAAATAAACTTTATATTAGCATGTTAGTTTATTAACCCCGTACTCGTGGAAGAGATAACCTTAATTTTGTTCAATACAAGAACCACTCGCGGTTACATTGTATGCGATTTTTTATAAAACACCTAACAATAATGTTTTTTAGAGATTCCCAGATTTAATTGTTACCAAGTATGCCAATGGATATCTGTTACGAGGCCATAAGTATAGGAAAACGATTTTCCTCCATTGAGATAATATTACTACGTATGGAGGAGACACCACGAACAAAATCTGTGCGCCATTTTTTTGCTCTAACTAAGTTTTAAAAATTATTATCTAGTTAGGTACTTAACGATGAAAGTTATTCCTTTGCACTTTTCCGTATTATTTGTGCAATATCGTAACACACACGAAGGCATGTTTGATGCGTTTCACTTTAAAACCATTAAAAAATACACATGGAACATAAGTGATGTAGGCGGTGTCGTCTCCATATTAATATTATCTCAATGTTTTCCTCTAATAATTTTTAATTTGTATACAATTTTCTATGTATGCATTTTTTTTAACCTTTACGATGCGTTTACATAGGAAGATTTAATTTCAGGCTTCATTTTTTTTGTTAATATTGTGATTGTATTTATACTAATTTATATCGGAATAAAGAATCAAAACAAAACGCAGGTGTCTTACTTAATAATAAAAAAAAAACAAATAAGTAAATATAAGGTAGAAATTATTATCACAAGTTAAATTTATAACGAAAAATGCCTCAAATAAAAAGGCACTGCATAGATAAAAATAGTTTGGATAATCCAAAAGTGCACGCCTCATAATTTTTTTTTAATAATTATTTATTAATTATTATTTTTGTTTATTTAATAACAATTAAACCACATACACATACATACTCAAGCGTAAGAGAAAAAAAAAGACTCGATTAGTAAAGTATTTCGGTCGCTATCGTGTTAACAAGAAAATCCTCCGCACATACAGACACACGGACGTCCAAGACAGAACTTTTTTAAACTGTTTTTTAACTAGTTTAAATAACAAAAATGACATCAAAAATATCATGAATGTTAAAAATAGTGTTTTTTCTTAATATGTGTGTGTATGTATTATCTTACAAGTGCAATGTATGATACATAAAGACATTTTAAGTTTGAAAAATCAGATGTTTTGCGCGAAGTGACAGTAGTACCCACCTCAACGCTTCGCTTATGAGGCGTGCAATATTAACTAATGTTAAATTTAGTACAACATAATAATTGTTAAATTTTAGCTAAGTTTTGTATCTATCTTAAAATAATAATCGTATAAACCTTTAAATAGCGAATTTTATAATGGAGGCTGTTTTTTCATAAACTTTACATTTATTTTCTTCGTTTACAACTAGATGGCGTTAGTTTGTCGGAAAATAATTCGATATTGAGAGTTTTCAAAATCATAGTAAGTATTCTAATACTGTACTATTAGTATTAGTAATATAAATCAAATAACCTTTTGATATATAATGCAAAAATAATAATAGTTTAATAAAACTAAAAAACACGCTTTTTATAGAAAACCGAACTAAAAAATAGAAAATTTTATCAAATTAGTGTATTGTCATCGGTCCTCAATAAATCTACAAAGTTTGAACGAAATCTGGCCGTTTAAAGTGGGTCAAAATCGCGCCCAAAGAAGTCGGTTACAAACATACAGGTGAAGCTAATATAAAGCGTGTAATAATAAAGAAGTTATCGATTCTTATATTATATAATCAACATACCTACAATAATTTTAAAATAATTGGTACTACCACAGACTAATAATAATATACTACGTATACAAGTACTAACTACCAAAGACTAAAGCAAAAAAAAAAAACGTTTCAATTTTAAACTGAAATATTTACGAGGTTATGATGCATAAAACATGCATTAATTAAATGGATAATTGAAGTATTAAAGTATATTTACAAAACACGTTGGTATTTGGTACACACTAATAATAATTACTTTTAATTGAGATATTAGAACAGGTAATATGGAATAAAGTTCTTATGTACATATTACTTTTTAAAATAAATTATACAGGTATTGTTGTAATTCAAATATTATTAAATAATTTGTTAAATCTTTATTTAATATTGTAATTTTGTAAAAAAATCATTAAATTTTATTATTCAAATTCTATCATTAAAAAATCAATCATATACCAAAGTAATTAATGATAAACTTTACTAGGTTTTCAAACTTCATAATGGACTTAACTCAGTTAATTAGGTTAGGTCAAGATTATTTATTTAATCTATAGTAATAGATACAATTATTGTTGAGCAATCAATGCAAATTACCTCTAAAACAGATATACTTTTAATTACATTTAATTTTAACGGATCGTAATTTGTTTTTAATCTTAAAGTCGATTATTAACAACCAGATCAATTTAGATAATTATTATAACACAGGTTTCATACATCGATGTAATTTTTTCAATCGTTATAATTCTCACAACTTAAATACCCTCATAAATAAATATACTAACACCTAAATAATTGATTTTCAATCTTACTATTAGAACCTATGCTAAATTAAAAATATAATAAAAAAAAACACTCACTTTTTTCATTTTTATTTCCATTCTTGGACAGAACGACAGCTCCGTTCTTTTCCATGCACTGGCTGGTTGACACAACAAGCTCCTTCATTTTTAAAAAAGATTAAATCGAATTTGCAACAGAAAAATAAGAAACCGCGTTCGCGCGCTTTTTAACGTCACTTCGACAGGAGCACAATACGAATGGCAATGGTAATTATTGGAGCGGGCAACCTGTTCACGTTTACGGCCAAGGTAATCGCGATCGAAAATTAAAAAAAAATAGCACAGATAATAAACACTATGATATAATGCGCGAAACGCGACAATAGATAAAAAAGAGCAGTGTTTTCGAACGCCGCCGGCTTACAAGTGCGCTCCGATGCGCCGTACGATATATTTATACAGAAACCTGCGTATTTTGTGTTAAATATTGTGTAATTACATATTAGAAGAATAAGATTGAGATTGAAATTACAAACTTAATAAAACTCTAATTAAGGGCCTGGAATTGTTTGATAGAATTGTCCAATATTGCATAAGAATTTTACGTTTTTTTCAACACTGTCACACATATATCACATGTAGATGCTGGGGTCATGCCAATAGATTACTTATGTTTTGAATTCTATTTTTTCTATTACGATAATAGTCGTATTGCGATTAACTGTCAAAACATGATATCTTCCTGTGGCCAAAATTATTATTTCAATAAAAGTGGGCCAAGTTTAGTATTTATTGATTTGCAAAGACTCCATGATAAGGTCATTGATAAAACATCTTGGCACCCATAAAAGTATTAAACTGGTACAATATGTGGTGTCTAGATCAATTGTGTTGTTAAATACATAATTAACAATATAATAAAGCATTTATCATATTTTGTATAATAGCTGGCTAATCAAGTTGCATTTTGCACGCATGTTTTAGCAAAAAAACGCACGCAATTAGTCGATACCTACAAACGCATTTTTTTTGCGTGTAAAATTTTAATTATCATAAACATTAACCTTTGCCTCTTAGTAACTTAGATACCAATAGCTTAGTTTTTCTTATTTATTTAATATTACAGATAATATTAAATATAATCCTATACTTATAACTAACGCAACCTACTGTCATTGTGCAGGTTAAAAAAGAAAACACTGTAATTTTTATTTTATCAGATAAAATTGTGAATCCAAATTATTTTTCAAACAATATTCAACAATTGAACATCGGTACGATAGTAATGACTTAAGGATGGCTTCAACCTAACACGCCTACAGAAGAATTATATAAATATAGTGTCCATATCTATTTTTTAGTTCTTTATAGTAAACCACATTCTCTCTTTCAATATGTATTTATAATATTTATTTATTTATGTATATTAAATTCAAATTCCAATGTTATAATAGAGTCGTAACATAATTACTTAGCAAGTCGCTATAAAGCGTAATTGAAAATCCATATCCGATTGCGTTGAGAATCTAAGAGTCAAATAATGTGTTCAAAACTAGCACAAAAATAAATTATCTTTCAATATATTTGCATAATATTAATGTTAAAAGTGTTTTATCAGTAAAAGAATAATATGACGAGGAAACCGGCGAAATCAAAAGTTCGACGACATGTGACATCTGCCCGCACTTGGCCAGCGTGGTGGATTATGGCCTGTACCCTCATAGGCCCGTGTCCCAGCAGTGACAATGTCGTCACAACTTCTCTGAGATTACCATGTATTTAATAGAAAAACATTTATTTTAATAATAAACATTAATGCTTAATGTACCATTATCAGTTGTTTTAATATCAAATGTCATATTTATAAGCTTTGCTTCGTTGTATTTCTTTATATCTTTGAACTTCCTTTGATATTTTACCGCCTTTTTTGGTTGGTACAGTTGTTATATAATTAGTTAAGAAATAAGAATTAGTTCGATCATTTCAATTTTGTAAATTATTCATTCGCTTAATTGCAACTTCAATATATTATATTGTAAACGGTGGTTTGTAGTTGTACAATTTTTCTAAACCTAAATATTTTTTATACTTAACACCATAACTATCACCCGCGAACTGCTCGTATCGCGATGGAACACACATTGGACAAATCCGCATTGTGATACGGGAACCACGATATATTATGTAGCCGAGCGATACGTGGAGGGAACACTCTACATATTATAATGTATGTACGAAAAAACCCATATAATATATTCATCCCTCTTTCATTTGAGAAATGTTTTTACGAAGATGACCTAATTCACGATCTATATTATGCTTCTCATAATGTTGATGGTGGATCCCAAACATTCCCAAAGGCCAAACTTCAGTCTGTCAAAGTTAATCCTACCTACAAAATGTTCAATAAATGATTTTATTTGTTCCTATTTCCCTTATTATTTAAAACAAAGAAACTAGTCACGTATTTTATATCAAAGAAACACGTGAATGTACTGAAATTAAATAAAACAAGCACGTGGTATATACTTCAATATTAATAATACTCCGTGTCAAAACAACGGCTTTATCTGAAGTGTCAGTAACATTTTATTAATAAAAGCCCGCGACTCTGTTTGCAGAAATATTTTTGCATACCATAGCTGCCATAATCAACCACGCTGGCCAAGTGCGGGCAGATGTCATATCACATGTCGTCGAACTTTTGAGTCTTTGACATGTCATTTTCTTACGATGTCCCTTAATTAAAACGGAATATAGCTTTTCTATATCCCATCTAGGTAAAATATTTTTGACGTGAAATTTCTTTTAAGGCGCGTTGAGAGTAAAATTTCAAGGTCGCGTCATGGCAACACCATCACGTCATGGAGTGAGGCGACGATGTTAGTATCTTTGATTCTTGCCAAAGAAGTTTCACCTCTGACACATGTGTTCGGCACACACGCTCTTTTTTTAGATTTTTGACAAATACAGACAGACTGAATAATTTCGCATTAATATAAAAATATGATAACTAATTAATGCTTAATGTACCATTATCAGTTGTTTTAATATCAAATGTCATATTTATAAGCTTTGCTTCGTTGTATTTCTTTATATCTTTGAACTTCCTTTGATATTTTACCGCCTTTTTGGTTGGTACAGTGGTTATATAATTAGCTTAGAATTGAAGGGTACTAGGTTCGATTACTAACTTATTTGTTGGTACAATTTTGAAAATTATTTTCTATGCAAAAATATGTCTAGGATTAATAATAAATATTTTTCGGGACAATTTTCACACACGGCACGATCTGATCCCATACTAAGCTTTCGCTTGTGTTATAGAAACCAGATGGCTGATAAACATACATACATAATTTTAAATAAATACTTATATCTATAGATAAATTAACACCCAGACACAGAGCAAACATCTATGTTCATCACACAAATATTTGCCCAAGGTGGAAATCGAACCCACGACCAGTGGATTGGAACTTGGAAGGCAGGGTCATCACCAACCAAGCCAACCGGCCAGTCCAATTTACATAATATTATGTAAAAGTATTTCCATTTTCCGATGAAAATCAAATATGTAATTTTCGCATACATTTTCTTACAAACATTCTTCATACTGAAATTAATAAAGGTACTTCTGAAAGTTAAATATAAATTTTATACGTGCTATATATTATCCCTAACATTGATGGATTTTTTAGACTTCTTATCACAATTATTATTTAATGAAAAAAAAATTGGTTGTCTGTAAAGTCGGTTTACTGACGATAGTTGAACGTGACAACGTCCGATTGTGCTTCTTTGTCGCTCGTTCCGCGCTCTCGCTTGCACCTCAAGCCTTACATGAAACGCCTCAGAGCGAGGTAACGCCGCATGAGTCATGTTTTTTCGTGCGTGCAGCTGGCTCTATCGAATTATAAGACGTTGTCACGTCAAAAGTTTCTATAGCGTGATTTATTAATGTTTAAATATCCCAAATTTTAACAATTTATTTTTAGAAGCAAGTAACACGTGTAGAAGATTGTATTATTATGGTATGATTGTGCATAATTTATGTTATGCTTTAGTACAATATAATATTATGAAATGGAGGTAAGATAACAAACAAAGTAGTTTATTTAGTATGTTACCGGAAATGTATTAAACCTAGGAAATGCACCTAAAAACTGTTTTTATTATATTATATAGATTTTGTAAAACAATGTTTTTAAAAAACATTGTTTTACAAAATCTATATAAAACTCAAAGGTGACTGATATAGTGATCTATCAACGCACAGCCCAAACCACTGGACGTATCGGGCTGAAATTTGGCATGCAGGTATAGATGTTAGGACGTAGGCATCCGCTAAGAAAGGATTTCCCGAAATTCTTGCGGGAACGGGGAAAATCGGGGATGCACGTACAAAGTCGTGGGCGGAAGCTAGTATTTAATACATACAATATATCTTTACATAATATTATCTCGGGAAATGGGAATTGTATACAGGGTGTCCCACTATTGGTATACTAAGCGCGAAGGAACTTGTAGTTTTGCATACACTGATCACGTAAAAAATAGTAAAAAAATAAAATTACGTCAAAAATTTTTTGCTGAATTTTTCCTGAAAATCCATGTTTTCTTCTCTAGCTTGGTGCAGCCGGCATATACCGCTTCGCTAATGTGAGCATTTTGTCTATGAAAACATAATCTTAAATGATAGCTCACGTGCGGGTGGCAAAGTTGGGCGGGTTGCTTGTTAGGGGTGTACACATGGAATTTTAAGAATTCCTCTATTTGAAAAAAAAATGCGTCTGGAATTTTATAAGTATTTTTTACGTACTCAGCGTATGCAAAACTACAAGTCCCTTTGCGCTTAGTATACCGAAAGTGGGACACCCTGTATAGTTCCTGTATCGTTTTAGGAAATGTATAAAACGAATGCTTTCTGAATAAAATTAATAATATACGTTACTAGCCGCTCCGCGCGGTTTCTCCTGTTGGTCGTAGCGTGATGGTATATAGCCTATAGCCTTCCTCGATAAATGAGCTATCTAACACCGAAAGAATTTTTCAAATCGGACCAGTAGTTCCCGAGATTAGCGCGTTCAAACAAACAAACTCTTCAGCTTTATAATATTAGTATAGATTATATTGCCTCGCCGCGGCCGCTGCTAACGCGGCACGCTCGCTTCGCTTCTCGCTTACCTATTTTTACACTGAAAACTATGTAAATTTCCATTTGGTATTTAGGAAATATATAGATTTCCTAGGAAATGTATTGTATTTTTATTTGTTTTAGTATTGCATGCAAGTAAACATGCAAAATATGAATTTGAAAGTTTGCCAAAAACCCTGTTAAAGACACGGGAGCTAGTTTAAGAAATTCATAGTTTAAGAGACAGTCTACAAAATTTTAGATTTTTTGGAAAATAAAGATATTTAAAAAAACACGTGTTTGATGATCCGGAACAGGCCAGTTACGATAAATATAAAATTTAATCCCACTTTATTATATAAATGATAAACTTCCACCTTTTGCTTAGATTAGAACTTTTTATCGTCAAGGCCCATTTTAAACTTATTATATTTGTGGCTTCATTGAGAAATGATAAATATAATGAGTATTAATTTATAATTTCTTGTATCAACGGACGGATAAATGTCTCCTGTAACACAGGACATTTCCTAGCATAGGAGACATTGTTCAAATATTGCAATTAATTGTACCTACAGCTACGGTTTATGTTTTACTTATATGTAAGTTATCCTATAATTGCATGTACATGTATATTTTTTGTTGTCAAATAAAGAATTTATTTATTATTTATTTATTTATTTAAAGAATAAAGAATTTAATTATAAAATTGTGTTAAATAACTAAATGGTTTTAGCAAAATAAAGAAAAAAAATGTGATAAAAATGTTATAATAACATTTAGAAATATAAACACATTGTTACCTTTTAGATTTTAGAAAACCTGACTTTTAGAAAATAAGAGGGTAGTGCGTACATATTGATTTAATTTTCGATTTTCAGTGGCTATATTTTTGATTTTGAACTCAATTTAAGCATACATAGGGACATATGCATAGGGACAAAGAAAGCGACTTTGTTTTATACTATGTAGTGATTAGGATAGCCTACCGAAAATGCTCCTTTCTTGTCCTAATACTTTAAGAACACGAGTAATCTCCGAGGAAGGACATTATACGTATATAAATAAAATAAATTGATACGAATCTCTACGTGGAAGGATCTTATACATATTTCACGACTAAATACATTCAATTAGTATAATATAATACTTAATGCGATCACTCAAACGTATCATATTATGCGTATTGCGTTGGATTGCCAAAGCGATTGGTCGATTACATCCTTTTTAATAAAAAAACATAATAATTATATCCTTGCTGACTTTCTAGTGATGTTGATACGTCAGGTAAATAGTGATATAGGCTTGGATATAGGTAATGTGTTTATTAATGAGGAGCATTGTCTTATGATTCTTCAGTTTTTGTACTGAGCATAGACAAAAAATCTTTAATTGTTTTTGTGCAGATGTGTTGTTTTTATTTTATATGGTGATTTAAAGGCAAAATAAACATGAATACATGACATGAACACATGAACACATGAACAAGAATAAATAGAAAAAAATCAATCACGAGGCGGGACTCGAACCCGCATCCTTTCGCGCCATTCCGGGGCGGATGCCTGATCACAAAAAAGGTCTTGTTCCATCGTTACAATATTGTGTTCACTGAAAAATGTTTCATATTGGTTGAGATGGTTGTTAATCAATTTAATAAAAAATTGAGAGGATGCGGGGTCGAGTCCCGCCTCGTGATCGAATTTTTTCTATTCTTTATAAAAATACAGGTCCTACTAATATTATATGTACAAGATATTCACCAGTTTTAATAGATAATCTAATCTAATATCTATCTAATAAATATTATAAAGGCGAAAGTTTGTAAGGATGTATGGATGTATGGATGTATGGATGTATGGATGTATGGATGTTTGTTACTCTTTCACGTAAAAACTACTGAACCGATTACAATGAAATTTAGCACACATATAGAGGGTAACTTGGATTAACACATAGGATAGTTTTTATCCCGGAAATCCCACGGGAACGGGAACTATGCGGGTTTTCCTTTGCAAACGCGGGCGAAGCCGCGGGCGGAAATCTAGTTAAATATACATTCAAACAATATTTTTGTAAAGTAGAGGCATCATATGAATACTTTTAGAATTGTAATATGTATTACATACGTTCTTACTATCTAATAAATAACATACTTTTTTTAGTTGACAAAAATGTATCTCTCGTATGCTCAGTTCCAAGAAAGCCTATCGAGTACTATGATTTTTCTACATTAATTTGACCTCTACCTTAAAGATTTAAGGATACTAACTAGGTTATTCCCAGATTAAAAGACAGTTTCCGTGAAACGCCTTAATCCTTGACTTCGGGTTTTAACGAGACAAAGAAATTAAAAAAACTCATAATTCTTAGAAATTGTTCTTGCGTGATTTGATCTGCCTATTTAATGACACTTTTCCTTAATGTTTTGATAATAATTTCCTTCCTTGTAGCTTTCCTTTCCTTGTTATAGAACCAGATTTTTACTGGTTAGCTTAACATGTTTTCATTTATGTACAGTTATTCCAGAGTACATTGTAAACAAACACACAATATTCTTAATATAAAGTCAAGTCGCTGTCCAAAACGGTAAAAAAAATTGGGTTATCATATAAAGCATTTCTTTATTTATTACGTAAACATCATCATCAGCCCATAATATACGTTCCCACTGCTGGGACACGGGCCTATGAGGGTACAGGCCATAATCCACCACGCTGGCCAAGTGCGGGCAGATGTTACATGTCGTCGAACTTTTGATTCTTCGACATGTCGTTTTTTTCACGATATTTTTTCAATGTCTCATATACTATATCTATACTAATATTATAAAGGTGAAGAGTTTGTTTGTTTGAACGCGCTAATCTTAGGAACTGGTCTGATTTGTAAAATTCTAATATCGGGCAATGCGGGTAAAACCGCGGGGCACAGCTAGTCATATTATATGTGCCATGTTGAGTGTGGCAAAATTCAAATAATTTTTATATTTTTTTATATTTGCTCCATCTCATCGTGAACATACAAAAATATATATTGACATACAGATAAAAATAATCAAACTGTTTCTATGTTACTTATCGAATCTAATGACCTCTAATTTCGGTTATTATATAACTTAGTGTACCGTAATCAAGCTATTGTTACGTTATGTCGGTCAAGTTTAAGTTACCTTCTCTTTGTTAGTTATTACATTTTAACTGACTAAAAATCGAGGTTAGATACACGTTATTGGGTGTCAAATTGTAATTAGTTTAACTGTTAATTAATAAAAGTATTATTTCATTAGATAACAACACAAATTAATTAATAGTTTATATACTTTTATCCTACTAATATTATAAATGCGAATGTTTGGGGATGGATGGATGGATGAATGTTTGTTATTCTTTCACGCTAATACTACTGAACCAATTACAATCAAATTTGGTATGTAAGTAGCTGAAGACCCACAATAGGACTACTTTTTATCCCGGAAATCCCACAGGAACGGGAAACTATGCGGGGGGCTTTGGAAACGCGGGCGAAGCCGCGTTCATAAATCTAGTACATAGTACCATGTAGTACGAAAGTTTTGATGTATGTTCACTATTTAATCATGCCTCATGGGAAAACTGCTGAATAGGTTTTGATGAAACTTGCAGTGTTGTAGCTGAGTTTTATTCTATAGGTATATATAAATAATTTATTTATTCAACAGCATGACTGTGTCGTTGACTTTCCTGTTAAGTTAAAATTAACCTGTGGTTGGTGAGGGTATGTTATAAAAAGATTTTGAGTTTGTCGTTTGTAAGTTATCTACTCAATATTTTCAAATACATGTACATACTATTTATTATCTACTAGCTGTGCCGCGCGGTTTCACGCGCGTGGCTCCGCTCCTGTTGGTCTTAGCGTGATGATATATATTTAGCCTATTGCCTTCCTCTATAAATGGGCTATCTAACACCGAAAGAATTTTTCAAATCGGACCAGTCGTTCCCGAGATTAGCGCGTTCAAACAAACAAACTCTTCAGCTTTATAATATTAGTATAGATTAGAAAGTAAGATTAGGTCAGATTATATTGAATTTTAAAAAGTAAAATTCCAATAAATAATCAAAAAGCTATTAATCTCTTTATAATGTCAGTATAGATTTTCAAATCATTTTTTTCTTATCAAGTGGCGTTTAATATTTTATATTATGTAATAATAAAAAATAGTTTTGTAACATAAATACTTTATATAAATATGTAGTTAATCGATTTCTAATTACTTCACTGGGGGCAGTACATTTTACTAAACGTTATGAAATTTTTAACAATAAAACCCATTAGGAATTAATTACGAAAAGTCACATTTTATAGTGATATGAGATAACAATTTAACTGAAGTAAACTTTAATTTTATTATTTACTAGATTTCCGCCCGCGGCTTCGCCCGCTTTGTCTAAATTATATACTTACTAAAACCTTCTTAATGAAACACTATTAAAAAAAACCGTATCAAATCCGTTGCGTAGTTTTAAAAATTTATGCATACATAGGGAAATATCGACAAAGAAAGTGACTTTGTTTGATACTATATAATATAGATAAAATTTAGGATCTAAGAAGCAGGCTTACTTTAAACGCATACCTTCTTTAAATAACATAGCAGCAAAATCACAAGCAAAATATATTAAAATAAATCGCATCATATACAACCTGAAAGAAGACAGTCAAAGACTTTCCGTTCTCTTCTATAAAATCTATGATAATAGACATGACGTTGTCTAATAAAATTGTTTACAAAAATGTATTCAGACGAGGCATCATGTTCGGATTGCAAATTGGAGTTAATTGAAAGGAAATGGACTGAAGTTTTACTTAGCTGGGTTAGTTTTTAACTATGTAAATGGGAGTATAATTTTAGTATGCACTAGCTTACCGCCCGCGGCTTCGCCCGCTTTGTCTAAAACCTAATAAATTATATACTAAAACCTTCCTCTTGAATCACTCTATCTATTAAAAAAACCGCATCAAAATCTGTTGCGTAGTTTTAAAGATTTAAGCATACAAAGGGACATAGGGACAGAGAAAGCGACTTTGTTTTAACTTTTATACTATGTAGTGATGTTACTGTAGTTTTCCAAGGGAATGTGTATTTTTAATTACTATCTTTCCCTGGTTTTCGCCCGATTTTACCGCCCTAGCTCAGCGTATAATATTTTCTTTTATATACAAAAAGAATATCGATGTCATAGTTTTTTGTTATAGTGCATTAAGTAATAAAGTTCTATCAAATTATATTCTTTCATTGAGACTAATAACTTTGAGAATTTTGTTATTAAAATTTTCATTCTTTATGCGAATATTTTACCTTAAAAACATAAATTTATTAGAAATAGGAAATATACGTAATAAATTTTGAAATCTTTTTAAATTATAACAACATGCAATTCTGTTCCGATTAAAATATTAAATAAATTGACGGTAGTTCAACAATTTATACAATTTTCATCTTTCATTGACGGTAGTTCAATAAATAATTATAACCTCATTCTTCCTATATAATGTTTACAGTTAAATAAATGCGTGTATCAAAAGGATGAAGTAATTGACTTAAATTTGAGAAACTTGGTGGAAATAATAAAAAGATACAAAGAAGATATTTGTTCTGATGACCTGAACAGAGCACTGCTGTGTACTGATGATTTAGAACCTTATATTGGTTATAAATATCCAATATTACGACTCAGGTATGTTATTCATATAAATAAATTAAAGTGTCCGTCTGTCTTTTGAAAATAAATACGTTTTTCGTAGTGTTTATTATTTAACTTTGTCGTTAAAAGGACGTTTGAAAACTGTTTTATATGTCCGTTTATTTGCTGGTTCGTAATGACTGAACCGATTTCTATACTTAAGATTAATATACTTAGTAAGATTTGTTCCTCCTTAACGAAGATAACGTCACAATTCACCACAAGTATTATTACAAAACTTATTTCTAACAGAGATTTATACGAAGCCTCAGACCAACCAAAGAAAGTCTACATCATGACATCCATACTCCTCTTTCATTGCTGCATCAACTCACAAAATGGTCAAGTAGAGAAAGATATTTGTGAGAAACTTACTATTGAAGAACAAGAAATTATTCTCAAATTCTGTGAAACATTAAGTGAAATGGAAGCTACTGTTAATAATGTTGATACAGCTATTAAAGGTAATGACTTAATGTGCCCTAATTGAAGTTTGTGGTCAAAAATCGACCTTGTAACTAACGACCTATCACTTGCGTTCCGTAGTGCACGTTGAAACGTTCGACAAATCCGCATTGAGATACATATTGATATGTATATTGTATAGTAATAATTATCGAAATATGTAAAGGAAAAGGATCTATAATATGTATGAAATGAGCCGCTATAACCTTAGTAAATCGCACTCAAAATTTATTTAATTTCAACCAACTTTAATAATTTTTAATCTCAGTTTGACTTTTTTCTCTTCATTTGCGTCTATTAACATAATAACGTTTTGTTTTCACTATATTTTTAATTCGATAGCCATGATACTAGTGCATACAGATTTAATTCCAAATCTCATCTTTTCTCATTTCGCATCTGCTTCATAATTTAAGCTTTCCTTGATATCATCATATATCATATCATTATTGACTTGTCCTTGTTTTACAGAAGCCTGCGACTGTAAAAGCAAAACCAAAGACACACATCTACCCGACATGGACACATCCCAATCAACAATGCCCTTGTCATCATCCGACACACTGAAACCTAAAAAGCCCACTTTAACTTTCAAATCCTCAATAACTGTATTACCTTCTGTAATAACTGACGCATCTTTATCTCGATCGTCATTTGATGTATATTCTGATGTTAATTATAAATCGTATGGGAAGGTGAATGTTAGTGATGTTATGGTGTCCTTCGATTCGAAGGATACCGTTGAGTTCAGGCCGCAAGGCTTGCAGGATAGTTTTGAAAGTAAGTTTATTAATTATTATTACAGTGTTATTGTTTTTTCTTCTAATAACAATTGCAATTAAAGTGATTTAAGATCTTATGATCTACTATTTTGTCAAAATGTAAGCTAGCGCTATATCTAGGTGAATAATAAAAATATAATTTAGAAACAGAACAGGAACATATTTTCCAACTAGCTAATAAATATCACCTATATGACTTTTTTATATTTCCCATTGTATATATGCTATAAACTATAAAGTATAAACTAAATAAAATATATTATCACAAACGTTTTCAAGGACCAAATTGCAAAGTGGACTGCAACTGTGTAAGATGCAGCACGTCGACCTCAGACTGCGTGGATCCTGGAAGTTCTGTGGACAAGTGTCCACCTGAGGAGGAACACGTTGAGTTGAGTTCAGTTATACAGTAGACCCGCGGTATTCCGACAATCGTTTTGCAGGGCAGTGTTGGAGTATCGAATTTGTTCGATTATGCCTATAGATCCCTCTGTAGTCCGGATGTTTTTACGCAAGTGCATGTTGTGTATGGGAATTAAAACAATATCTTCCAGTAAGAGCACAGTAGTGGTGGCACGTTTTTTTGTACATGTTGTACACTGTTCAATAATGCATAATCGACGCGAAAATTGTCAAAAAATAGGTACTGAATACCTATTTTTTGACAATTTTCATGTTACACACATTATAGATATGTCGGATTACAGGGGGCGACGGATAGGCCAGGGGCCGGAGTAACGCGGGTCTACTGTAGTAATGTTGAGTTCAGTTTGAGTGTTTGCAATAACTTCAGAAATTATTATTTTTTTATGTCACAGCAAATTAAGGGGCAGGTGGGCCACATGATGATGTTAGGTCGTCAAACACTAGGTTGAATTTTATGGTATTGGGCAGTCTATAAAAGCTATAGGAGGCTATAGGTTATTAATGAAATGAGTTTGAGTGTCTGTTAACGGTATCTCATAAAGTACTAGATTAAGTTGAATGATGATGGGTGGTTTATAAAATAATGTAATGTGTTAAATTTTGCAAAAGTGAGAATATTCTTTTGGGGAACAGACGAAGTTGTGTTGGTCAGGTGGTCTATTATTAAATTGTTCATCAATTAGGTACAAAAATATATAATAATGAATTAGTTGTTAGTTCAAACATAGTGTACAATTTTCTAACTAAGGTGAATGGAAATAAAACAAATTATTGTGCACAAAGATCATTTTAATGAAGACAACAAAACACTTATACAATTTGCAGAAAGAATTTCAATAGCGCCATTCAATGAGCGCGTGGCGCCATCTAATGTTAAACTTAGTACTATAACATATTTACTTATGCAACTTAAACATACCGCCCCCCATGGACCTAGTCCATAAAACAAAACTTAATGTTGATTGACAATTAAAATACATGTGTTGTAATACATTTAAACCCTTTACCAGTAACACAATATTATTATACATCTATAAAGAAACATAAATTTATTATTTAGCATTGCTATAGCATCACTTAGTAAGCCAATTTTAACTTAAACCATAATACATACTAGTATTTCATAAATACCTAAAATATTTCAATACTTTGTTGTTGCTATAATTTATTACGTTTAATTATTTAATATGATTTTGTTACAGTTAATTTGTCTTTTAGATTTAAATTTGTTAGTGCAAAAAAAAATGTGCAGCGTTTATTTTCACTTAGTACTTAAGGCAAATCACGAATATGAAAGGTAAGTTACAATTGTATATAATCACTCTGAATTTGGAATAAATATTAGTTTGGACAGAGGACGTTTGATAATGTGGCCCTTACATTTGAGGCTGCAAACGCGTGTAACCCCATCATGCCCAGGATGCTTCTCTACGATCACTCCATACAGCCATCGAGCGGGAGGTAATCCGTCTTCCTTTATTAGAACTAAATCTCCCACATTCGGTTCCGGAATACGACATCTCCATTTGTAGCGTTGTTGCAGTTGGGTGAGGTATTCCTCAGTCCATCTGCGCCAGAAGGTTTGTGTCATTCTTTGTGTGAGATGCCATCGCTTCAAATTAGTAACATTTGCCTTCTCATAATTGTCGTCTGGAACCAACACAAGAGGCTCACCTACTAAAAAGTGACCTGGCGTCAGCGGACAGGGATCTTGTGGGTCACTTGTGAGCTGCGAAATAGGCCTTGAATTGAGGCATGCCTCAATTTGAGCGAGAGTGGTGGACATCTCTTCGAATGTAAGTGTGGCATTTCCCACAATTCTGGCCAAATGGAATTTAATTGACTTTACAGCCGCCTCCCACAATCCTCCGAAATTTGGTGAATGAGGCGGAATGAAATGCCAATCCGTTCCATTTGACGCTAACCAGTCGGCGATTTCGGTGGCAACAATCGAGCTCTCGATGTCGAATAACTCAGTGAGTTGTCGAGCTGCACCCACAAATGTTGTGCCATTGTCGCTCCACATTTCTGTGACATGCCCGCGCCTAGCAACTAGTCTTTTAAAGGCTGCTATGAAAGCCTCTGCCGTCATGTCACTGACCACTTCTAAGTGTACCGCCTTTGTTGACATGCAAACGAACACACAAATGTAACCCTTTGTTGCATGATGACCCCTTCCCTTTGTAGCTCTTATGGCTATTGGACCGGCATAATCCACTCCCGTTTTGCTGAATGGGCGATGTGATGTTACTCTGACTGTCGGTAATTGACCCATCATTGGCTGATTATTTTGATTTGAATATCGCGTGCAAGTTACACATCTTCTTACAAACTGGCGAACCAATCCCTTGGCACCAATAATCCAATACATGGACCGCAAATAATTAAGCATTATCTGCGGACCTCCGTGCAATGTGCTTACATGAGCTTCGTCAATAAGTAATTTTGTGAAGTGCGATTTATGGGGAATTATGATTGGATGTTTCATATCCTCATTGAAAACAGAATTATTGAGACGACCACCAACTCTCAAAATTTGATGATCATCGAGATACGGATCCAGCGAAATGAGCGTGCTCTTCCGATGGACCATCTGCGAAGACGACAAACTCCGAATTTCCTCGGTAAAATATTTTCTTTGGCACATTTTTATGCAGGTACGTAATGACTCCTTTATTTCACTCGCTGATAACCTATTTACTAGATGTGTATTCTTCTTCTCAGATTTTCTCCAACGCAGTGTTCTTCGACAGAATGCAATCACCCGGGTAAGTTTTTTCAGTGAAGAAAACTTTGAAAGCAATTCTTCAGCATCATCATCGTCAGTAACAACTAGGTTGCACTTCCGGTTTGATGGTTTTTCTTCAAGGTGAGTATCCTTTAAAATGGTTTTATTGTATTTTATCTCAAACTTGTGTAAATAATCGGGTCCTTTTTTCCAGAGATCATTACAAACCAATTCACTAGACAGAAGACCCCGCGACGCGCTATCTGCAGGATTGTCTTCGCTGGAAACATGAGACCATTGATTGCCGTCCATTGAAGTTAAAATATCAGAAACCCTATTTGCAACAAATGTTTTCCATCTACTTGGATGGCTACTAAGCCATGCGAGTACAATGGTTGAGTCTGTCCAAGCATGAATGTTATTCTTTGAAACATTCAATACATTGCTTACTTCGTGTAGCAATTTTGATAGTAAGACTGCCCCACACAATTCCAGGCGGGGTATTGAAATCTGCTTTATCGGTGCTACACGAGTTTTAGACGTAACGAGATGAACATGAATATTTCTATTTTTATCAACAACTCTAGCATAAACGACGGCTGCATACGCCAAGTTGGAAGCATCTGAAAAGCCATGGAGTTCCAAAACCAAGTCACCCTTATTGAGTTGCATCCAACGAGGAATTACGAAAGACTCCAGATTGATTAAGTCCTCTCTAAAACTTAACCATTCCTCTAGTAACTGGGGACTCAATTGAGTATCCCAATCTATACCTGACAGCCATAGCCTTTGAATAAAGATTTTAGCCTTCGTTACAACCGGTGCTATCCAGCCTAAAGGATCGAATAATTTAGCAATATCGGATATAACTCGTCGTTTCGTCACCAAATTATTACCCAGGGTTGGTAACTTCACCTTAAAATGAAAATTATCCATTTCTCTGTTCCATGCTATTCCTAAAATCTTAGTAATTTCGTCAATCTTGATCTCGAGGTTTGGAGCGTCACTCTTCCCGATGTTCTTTAAAAGTTCCTTACTATTACTGGACCATTTTTGAAGAGGAAATCCTGCACACTTGAGCAATTTAGTCATTTGCGTATAAATTTGCATTCCCTCCTCCACTGTATGACAACCAGTCATTAAATCGTCGACAAAAAAATCAGTAAAAACTCGTTCCGCCGCCGCCGGGAAATTGGACCCTTCATCTCGGGCTACCTGTTGTAGTGCACGAACGGCTAAGTAAGGCGCCGATGAAGTTCCAAAGGTGACCCGTAGCAACCGGAAATGTTGAATCGGATCATCAGGGTTCACGCGCCAGAGAATACGCTGGTAATCAGCGTCTTCGTCCGTCACCTTAACCTGGCGATACATTTTAACTATGTCTGCAACTAATGATATGGGGAAGCAGCGCCATCTCATTACTAAATGTCTCAATTCCGGTTGTAAATTAGGACCTACCATAAGATCACTATTAAGGGATGCCCCATTTGATCCCTTGCATGAGGCGTCAAATACAACCCTGACCTTTGAAGTGTCTTTATCTTCTCGAATTACCGCGTGATGGGGTAAGTATATGGCACCCTGTTTCTCCCCCTTTTTACATAACTCCATGTGACCCATATCCAAGTATTCCTTTATTACCTTGCAATACTCCTCCTTTAAGCCAGGGTTATTAGACAATCGTTTCTCAAGCATTAAAAAACGCCTATATGCAATGATTTCACTTTCACCATACTTAGAAGCAGGGTCATGATCCTTAAATGGAAGTTTGACTATATACCTTCCTGTTTCATCTCGGTTTGTGGTAGCTGCAAATAGCTCTTCACATGCCTTTTCTTCTTCAGTCATCATCTTAATGTGTTGTGTGGGTTCAGATTCTAGTTCCCAAAACAACTTGAGTAAAGCATCATCATTATGCTCACTAATTGTTATGGTATGACAATTAACCCCCTTCTCAGTTTGCTGGTTTGTATTGGAATTATCAATAAATCCAGACAAAATCCAGCCAAATTTAGTGTTTTGTGCTATAAAATTACCACCTACACCATGATGTAAACCTTGCATTAAGATTTTGCAATAAACATCTGCACCTAGAAGTAAATCAATGCCACCTGGAATATTAAATGAAGGGTCAGCTAGCTCTAATTTAGGCAAATCTAGTTGAGAAGTATCCATTACCTCAATTTTATTGTTTGGCAACAAGGTTGTCAACTTATCCAAAACATGGGCCTTAACATTCAATGTAAACTTGGAATCATAACATGATGTAAGACATATATTCACTGATGCCTTAGATATAATTGATTTGCTGTTACCTACACCAGAGATTTTTATTGTTTCCTTAAGCTTCTTAATGCCCAACAACTGAACAGCCGATTCAGTGATAAATGTTGCCTGCGAACCTTGATCTAACAAAGATCTCAAAATGGTAGCTGAACCATCTGAATTTTGTGATCTGACATTCACCAAAGCAGTAGCCAGTAACACGGTATTGCTAAAGGTGGCAACACAACTTGTGACTATATCAGAAGATTCGTTGCAATCTGAATCTATTTCTGATGATGGTGATGCAGCTTCAGTCACGACAGCTACAACCTTACCTGTCTCCATATGTGAATTCATCTTACTGCCCTGTGTTAATTTAGGGTGTAACAATGAATGATGACGTTTCTTACATACACGGCATGTAGTGGACACTGTACATGCATAAGCAGAGTGTTCAGAACTGAAACAGTTGAAGCATAATCGTTGAGTCTGCACAAACTGCCGTCTCACATCAACAGTTTCGTTTGCAAACGCCTTACAATGAGCCAACTTATGTTTTTCAGAACAGAACAAGCATAGACTAGTCGCTATAGTTGTTCCCATAGAGAATTTTGAAGCATTCTGTACGACATTTTGGCCTTTGTCAGGCACTTTATACTCCAGTGACCTAAATCTAGTTTCAAGAAAATCCTCCAACTGCTTGTACTTAGGCAACCCTTCACAAGTTTCACTAACCTTAGACTCCCATTTACTTCTAGATTCCGGATCGAGTTTCTGGCAAATTACATAAATGAGAATTAAATCCCATGAACTGCAGTCAACTCCTATGTTTTGTAAAGATTGTAAGCACTCTCTAGTAGTGTCCAACAACTGTCGAATAGCCATGGCAGATTCCTGCGACAAAGATTTTTGATTCATTAATTTTCTGATAATAGAATTTGCCATAAGCCTTTTGTTGTCATACCTAAGCATCAACCTATCCCAACAAGTTTTATAATTGTCTGCTGTGACACAGATAGATTTTACAAGGTTTGCAGCCTCGCCAGTAAGTGAACCCTTCAAGTAATGTAGTCGCTGAACATCATCGAGCGATGAATTATTATGTATAAGAGATAAAAATAGATCTTTATAATTAGTCCAATCAGAATATTGCCCTGAAAATGAAGTCAAGGCAATTTCAGGCAATTTTACAAACACCTTCCTTGGTTCCTGACAATTTGAACTAACACTTAAATTATTACATTTTACCTTAAACTCGCTTATTTGTTCTTTTAATAATGTTTTATAATTTAAATATTCCTCCTCAACTGTATCATACACTTCACTTTTATTGTACTCTGTTCGTTGGTAGTCTTCTCTTTTCATTTCATATACAATTTTTCTATGAGTATTATGAAATTCATTCCATTGAGATTCTAAATTTTCTAAGCGTGTTTCTAAATAGGACAGAGTCAGACGTTCTTTCGGAGATTTCTTTAAATTAGTTTTACCCTTAACAATTTTAGATGCAAGATCGTCTTGCAATTTAAAATAGTTTTCAGCCATTTTAATAACACTGCAACAATAATAAATATAACAATTAAATACGTAAACAACAATACGTGCGGATAACCTTAAATTTACCTACTCACGTGTTTCTAACAATATTTTCTTACAATCCAAAATTATTGCTTCACACATATAACCTTTGTGATAAATTGGGCATAGGTTTCCCGTCACTCCACTTTTTTACGACTATTCTAAGTTAATGCAAACACGTAAACGAATATAAGTTTTCAAATGATTCACTTTTTCTAAGTTAAATTGACCAACAATATAGAGTTCAAAGTTCAAGTTCAAGTTTTTTTTTGTTCCTTTTTTTTTTTTTTACTGACACTTAAAACGTCACAATCGTGTTCCAGATGACATTTGACAGCAAATGTCAATAATCTTCAATGACAGCAAATGTCAATGATCTTCAATGACAGACTCCAGTCTGCCAAACTTCATACGTCACCTAGGCTGGCTTCTTGTCATATATGAGTGATGACAGATGACAACTGACACCGATCCTGTGCGAAGAGGTGATCCGCTCTGATGTACTGTTCCCTCACGTAGGCAGCTCGATGACTCGGGGGGTGCTCCTCCCGCTCAGCTAAAGCCTCCCGTGCCTTGGATCTTCCAGGTTACCAGGGGTCGCTCTTCGGCCTTCGCTCCAGATTGTGTGCTCCACTTAGCAAACGAGGTGTACTAGTGCACTGTCAACTCTTTGCTTATATCCAGCAAGAAAGGACCATGTACAATTTTCTAACTAAGGTGAATGGAAATAAAACAAATTATTGTGCACAAAGATCATTTTAATGAAGACAACAAAACACTTATACAATTTGCAGAAAGAATTTCAATAGCGCCATTCAATGAGCGCGTGGCGCCATCTAATGTTAAACTTAGTACTATAACATATTTACTTATGCAACTTAAACACATAGGTGAATAGATTGACATTGATTGGCATTCTAACGTTACAATTTTTTAAACAAAATGTTATTAACTTTTGAAAAATTTCCTTGGTAACCGATTTGCCTTCATAGCTCCTTTTTTATCACAGGAAAGAATTCGACAAATGGAAGCTATACACGATAATATCAAGTGTATTGGTGCTAATAATTGCTCTTGTTGTTGTGTTGTGTACGATACCGCTGTGGAAGAGTAAGCCTAAAAAGGAAAAAGTGGTACGCTTGCATGAGGAGACTAGGTAAATTGCAATTCATTTCTTTTCATTACCTGCATTGATATCTAAATCTATAGTTTTAAATAGCAATGCAGGTAGACCGTAGAAGATGCGGCTGCATATTTGATTCGATGTCCCCGAATTTCATTATTTTGTGCTGTTTAATCGATAGCTGGTAGTGGATTTTCTTAACAAACTGCTTTTCTTTTCCAACGAAAATGCGTAGTTTTTGTGAAAATCGAAATTGAAAATGATATTTTTTAAGGTTATTTTTGTACTAAAAACGCAACTTAAAGTAAAATCTTAAGCCATTATAGTATCAAAATGTCTAATTATCACACTCACACGCATTATTTTTAAATATATTTACGTACCTATTACTTTATTTACATAATATTACAATTTATTTTGTTAAAATATTATTTTAAAAATTTAGTATCTGCCAAAAATCGTTCCATATTTTGTATTCACAACAAGCCACAGACAAAATAATGAAATTCGGGGACATCGAATCAAATATATAGCCGAAGAAGCTATACAAATCAAAGAGAAGGCTCTTAGTTCTGCTAGTTATGTATTATAAATTTGTCATGAGATAAAATAATAGTTGCTAAAATTATAAAAAAATATACTTAGCAAAATTGCATTGGCTGACAGTAAGTAAGTAGTTTATACAATTAAACTAGCGGTCCGCCCCGGCTTCGCCCGTGGTACATATGAAAAATAGATGTTGGCCGATTCTCAGACTTACCCGATATGCACAGAAAATTTCATGAGAATCGGTCCACCCGTTTCGGAGGAGTATGCAGACTAACATTGTGACACGAGAATTTTATATATAACATCTATATTTAGCTTAGTAGTTTCTAGAATGGCGTGGTTTAAAAAATAAATGGGACAACTGCAGTTTACATTTTAGGAGCGAAATAATAATTATTTTGGATGATTTATGTGAATATCTAACTTAACATACACAAGCAAAGCTATAAGATTATAGAATCCAATATGACGGCCATGATCAAGTACATAGAGGCGATTATAAAATTCCTAAGGTGTAAAAATCCGGTTAGGTTTCTAAATGGGCAATATGTTTAAGCGGGCTTAGAGATATAATAAGATTCTCTTGGTTCTAACAGTTATGAAGAATTCAGTCGTATTATGTATTTTGTTTTTTTAAGCTTAATTTTAAAGGAGATATTGACAGTTTTACAGTACATTTTATAACTGGCACTAAATATGCCACTAAAGGAAATAATTCATTTAATAACAGTACATAATTACAGTAGCACCTCTATAAGTCGAATGTCAAGGGAGACGCCAAAAAATTCGAGTTATAGAGTTTTCAACTTATGGAGGATTTCGACTTAGGCGGATTTTGATTCGACATAAAGAGTTTGAGGTTTATTCTTATCAATTTTGAGTTACAGAGGTAAAATAAATTAAAATTCAACTTGCAGAGGTCACAAACATGTTTTTATTTATTATAAATCAACATTATTTCAAATCATTTTAAAATAAAAAATATGGCATTAAAAAAGTTAGTATTTTTTTTTTTTGCTTTAGTTAATTTGGTTGTTCTCTAGCATTTTATAATCTATAAAGAGCAGAAAATTCTTCTTTTTCAAAGATACTGGTTTGCTTTATAAAATTTCGTAAGGTATTCAATACGGTTCTTGCCTCTTTGATGGAAACCCATGGAGCGCATGTACTATTCACGTCTTCTATGTCATCTTAATCATTAGTATCGGTTTTCTGAGCTACTGAATCGATAATTTCGTCATCAGATACTTAACGCAAACACGTGTTTCGTGAGTCATAAATTAATTATCGTATACTCCTAAAATGTTTTCTAAGAAACAATAGTGTACTGGTTGTAAAATAAAACGTTGCTATGTTCGAGAATCGAGATACAGAGGTCAAATTTGATTTTTCGAGTTATAGAGTGAAAATATGTACCAAAATGGCTTGGAGGGACTCGGTGATTATTTCGACTAACAGAGGGACAAAATTTCAAGTAATAGAGGTTTTCGGGTTTGAAGGGAAGGGAACAAGACATTTTTTCGAGATTTGGAGGTTTTTGACTTATCGAGGTTCGACTTAACGAGGTGCTACTGTATATTCTACCGAAAATTAATATAATTCATAATTAAATTAATTATATTGACTAGAATAAAATTATGTATTGTTACGAACATAGGTATAAGAATATTGTTACTAACAAGTGGCACGATGTTACAATAAATAATGAATTATTATTTAACATATTTAAGAATAAACAATTGAAAATTTCACAAATGACGATTCATTGATTAATAGTTTCTTTTATTTGTTTATTTTAATTAATTGTCTCTTCTACTATATCTGTTTCGGTTAATTTCATTTCAGTTTATTAATGTTTCTTTAGAGATTACAGTAACCATATATTTACAGTTACTATCTACCAGACTGGCTTTGGAAATGTACAGACGGTTTCTGTGACAAAGTATTTCGTCCAAACACCAATGAAAGCATGTACACCTCTATGAGTCGTTGCAAACTATTATGCTCTGGTCCACAATTATGGCCCCAACCGATCGGCTACACATACTTCAGTAAAACCATTGTTGCCCTGGCAACGAATAAACTAGAATATAAATTCCAATCAGTACCATCAGATGCAGTACATCAATATCTAGCGGAAGCGTTCAAAATATTCCTCAAAGATGTAGCAAGACTGGAAAAGATAGATACGAAATCTAGGAACAAAACAAAAGAACCCGTGAAAAAGATGATAATACAAATTGATGTGGAAAGTGATCCTGATCCAAGGCTTAGATTGAACACAGAAGAAGCGTATACGCTTAAAATTGAAACAATAGATAATCAAGTATTGATCAAAATAAGCGGTGTATCTTTCTGTGGTGTACGACACGGCCTCGAAACATTGAGTCAAATAATACTCCTAGATCAGAGTACTGGAAGTCTAATAACTCTTTCTCATGCGGTTATTAAAGATGCACCTAGCTATAAATATAGGGGACTCATGATTGATACAGCAAGAAATTATATACCAGTTATAGATTTAATGCGAACTATAGATGCAATGGCGATGTGCAAACTAAACACATTTCATTGGAGAATATCAGACGTTACAAGCTTCCCAATGGAGTTATTAAGTGTGTCAGAGTTGAAAGAATTTGGGGCGTATGAAAGATCTATGATTTACACAAGAAAAGACGTTAAATCAATAGTAAAAAGAGCGGGAATTCGTGGTATTAGAGTTCTAATTGAAGTGGCTTTACCAGGCCCTGTCGGGAGACCATGGATGTGGCTACCACAAGCCACTTGTCCAACTAAAGATGAAAATTTTACTTGTAATAATATACCGTGTTTACGCCTTCCAATGCAAGCTTCTGTATTCGACATAATACAGAATATTTACACAGAAATATTAGAACTAACGAACGTTGATGATATTTTCCATTTAAGTGACAGTATGTTTTCTTTTACGCATTGTAATAACTTGCTAGAAGATAGGGAAGGGTTTTTAGATAAAGCGTTATTTCGCTTGAAGATGGCTAATAAAGGTTTTCTTCCAAAATTGCCTATAATCTGGTATTCTAATCATTTGACGAGGGATTTCGAAGCGAGAATTTGGGATAGATTGGGTGTTCAATTGTATCTTTGGGATCAGAATCCGGAGGAGTTTTTGACCAAATTCAAAGTTATACATTCTACAAAATGGGACTTGTCGTGTGAAATGAACAAGCAAAGGTGTATTAAATACAGGTACGTGGAATGAACGTTTTTCTTCGTTTTTTGTAGGATTTTTATTTTTATGTAAAACTAGTGGTCCGCCCCGGCTTCACCCGTGGTATATATTTAGTATCCTATATCCTTCTCCTGGCTCTAAACTACCTCCCTGCCAATTTTCAGCTAAATCGGTTCAGCCATTCTTGAGTTATAAGTGGAGTAACTAACACGACTTTCTTTTATATATATATATAGATTGTATAACACTTTTCACTTTCACGGAGATAGCAAGATCAGGGCAATTGAAAATAGCTGATAATATTAATTCTGAGGAAGCTATAAGCTAGCTGATAATATTCTTCTTTCGTACCCAGTTAATAAAAGGCACTAGTATGGCAAAATATACATAACACTTATTGATAAAAAAACTTTATTTTTTGTATCTGTTAGTCATTACTTTCAATCTTATTCACCTGTGTTCTTACATTTTCTATTACTTCACCATACTATTTCCGTCATAAGTTATTTCACAGCAATTACTTCCATTCATAGCTACATAGACACATCGTATAAAACTAAATGATTCTAATAAGCGAAAGTTACTCGACCATATATTTACAACTACAGTGCTTTGAAAAACTTGTAATAATTAACTACGTGCTATAAGAGCGAATTTACACTTGAAGTGAGGTAAATTACTAGATTATAATAGATTTTGTAAAGAAATATGAAAGTGTGTAAATCCCTTAAGAAGTGGGTTTATCGGTTTGAGTTAGCTGAAACATACATTCAATAAGGAATAAATAAAAAAATAATGTAAAAGAAATTTAAATTGCGATACGATCTATTGGTACTTAATATTATAAAGAAGTTGCATTTATGATTAGGGGAACTGATTTTGATAATTCTTTTACCAATAGAAAGCTACGCTAATTTTTAGTGTAAAACAGATGAAGCCGGAACAAGCGGGTAGTTTTATATTCATTATTATTACTATCTGGATACGTACTAATAGGTATATCCGTTTTTAAAATTCAACTTCGTGACATATTATTAGATTGATTAGCCTATTATCTTAATCTTATCCTGTTAGTTTTATGGTGTTGGATGTTTAATATGGGTACTGGGTATACTAGCTTCAACACACAGATTCTCTTGTGTGAAATACGGATGAAAAGCTATAGACTACAGGTCCATTTTGAAAAGGTTATGGGTCATTTGAACCACCAGGTCTAGAACGATTTAAGAGCATAAAATAATAAGATTCAGCACTATGCTGTCACTTGTAAGCTGTCCAACTGAGTGCAGATGAGAATTCGAAAGTATAGACAAGTACGATCTATGTACAAACGAAATTTCAGCAAAATTCGTTCAGTAGTTTTTGCATGATTTGCCAATATACAGTAATATTGGTGCATGTATAACATAAGATTGAGACTTAAATGAGATTTTTTCAGTCATATAATTATTAATCGATAAGTACCTACATGAGAATTGGCAAATAATACCTTTCCGATGTAGTTTTTCATAGTGTCTGGACAAAAAAGATCAAAGACTATTAAACAACTATGTAAAACCGGATGCATGATTATTCATTTATTTTAATGTAGGCATTGCATAAAGAATTTATAACTAGCTGCACCTCGTGGTTTCGCTTGCGTTGACCTTGGGTAAAAAGTATTCAATATCTAACGTATATCAAGGAAGACAAACTTACAGACTCATTTCCATATTTTTATTAATTGTTTGGATATTTGCAATCCGACACATTATGAAAAGTGAAAATTTGTTAATTATTATGTGTTTTCCCCACTTTTCATGGTACATTCTTATTTCTTATAATCTACTTAGTTAGTCTATTGCAGATTATTACTTCTCAATTACTATAATATATGCACTTAGAAGCAAAAAAATTGATGAAAAATGCAATGCACTTTTTTTAAGTTGCTTAGTAGGTACACACTTTCTCAAGTAGGTAAGTTAGATTCTGTATGCATTTAATTAAAAAAAACAACACATTAATTCATATTTATTTTCGTAAGTAATAGTATAAGTATAGTATAGGTATTGATATTTAGAGTGTGATTTTTATAAACAACTAACTTTAAAAAATAATAAATTATAAACTAAAACCTTCCTCTTGAATCACTCTATCCATTAAAAAAACCGCATCAAAATCCGTTGCGTAGTTTTAAAGATTTAAGCATACATAGGGACATAGGGACAGAGAAAGCGACTTTGTTTTATACTATGTAGTGATGTCACTACCCAATTTCATCAAAATCCTTTACTAGTAGTTTCGTAATTCTCTACCAAAATCCATACGTCCAAACTCGAAACTATTTCTTTTTATGACTTTAATATATTTAATCAGTATAAAAGCCATCTATAACCATTCTATAACCCGTTCCCAGATCTTGGCAAGACATGTACGCGTGGAAATCATGGAGAAACTTGGAGGTTTTCACGATAGAAGGGGGGGAGGCGGTGCTCTGGACGGATCTGGTTGATACCGGTTAGTTCATAGTTAGTAATTGATAGTGAAAGTGACGTCAGAATATATTGATTGATTGATTCATACGATCCAAATAAGAATAGGAATTGCCACTTTGTTCAAAACCTAATCTATTTCTATCTATACTAATATTATAAAGCTGAAGAGTTTGTTTGTTTGAACGCGCTAATCTTAGGAACTAATGGTCCGATTTGAAAAATTATTTCGGTGTTCGATAGCTCATTTATCGAGGAAGGCTATAGGCTATAACTATACCATCACGCTACGACCAACAGGAGACTAAACAGCCACGGGGGTGAAACTAGTATATTACATAAAAATGAATCCATATTCCCCTAGGTCATGGCATCACGCTTAAACGGCTGGACCGATTTTAATAATTCTTATTTTGATGTATTCGTCATTGTTTTGAGTGATGAAGTCACTTGGTCGAGCTTTGATATACCCATTGTTTTATAATGTTGTTGTCTGTAGATCTTTTTACAGTGTCTTTGTACTAATTTTTGTAAATACATAGATATGAACAAGAGGAAGATATTAGAAAATTAGTTTTATTGGTTGCCGGATCGTGTAGTTTAAAATTAGCTGACACTTTAAGAGCCAACAAAACGAGTGAGAGAATTCAAAATTAAGTTTTCCTATTATCTATTGCTGTCGCGTTATGCCTCAAGCCTCCCCCGTAGAGCGCGACAAGGACAACTGCAGCTCGGGCCGAAAATACCTACCTATAGGAAAATTACGCAAATTCGACGTTCCGTAGTCGCCTCTCGCCTGTTTCCTCCTCCAATACTGGAAAAACGGCTCTTTTGTTTGCTCTTAATTTTGTTTGAATATTCAGCTGTCCGCTGCAGTCATCTTGTCAACAAAAAATGTTAGATCGCATATCGGTCAATTAGGGAAAGCTGGCATGTTCACAGTACTCACACTTATGCAATTTCACTTACAGTATGTTCAAAAATAAATGCGACTCTAGTTTCATTTTAGACTTGAATTGTAAAATGGGTGCGTTGTAAATATGTATATGCAAATATAATTACTTATGAAAGCTCTCATAATTTACCTGTAAAATTATAATTTAAAAGTAGGTAAATCAATTGATGAAGTTAATTATTTATTCTAATAATAATCAATTGGATAAAAGTATTAATAATCATTCAATTATCAAATAATAATTAAATTCCTGACTTTGGTCGAGTAAAGATATCTAAGAAATATTATATTTGTAATAAGTACGTAATACCTACCAATACGCCCTAACAAATATGTGTTACATGTTTATTGTATAATTTTCACACTATTGGTTTTAAACTCAAACTCAAACATTTATACAATTAGACTTCTTCTAGAAGCACTTTTGAATCGTCATAACAGTTTAACAGTTTTAACATTTACCACCAATTCAGATAGCAGTATCTATAGAGAAGAAGAAGAATCTATTTTAATCATAATCGTAATCTTCTACTTCACTGTAACTTTCATCGCTCGAAGAACTCGATGTTTCGTTGTCGGAATTTCTTAATGTTATTATAAATGAGTCAGTGTAATTATCTACTTTTGGTTCTAATTGAATATATTTTTCCTCGTGTTCTCGCGTCTTTCTCCAAACGTCACTAAACATATCCAGACTAATAGCATTTGCTTCCTTTCTAAATACTTAATTCTTACACAGTTTTCAAGTTAAAGTTCACATTTTGTGTTGCTACTTTCCCTTTAATTATGCCCCATAGTAACTCTATTGGGTTGAGATCTTTGAGGATTGCATCAAGTAGGTAAAAATTGTGTATAGTTTGGCTTATTTTTTTTAATAATGTGATAACTCTGATTATTAATTAGTTATTTGATTTTTGAAAAAAAAAAATGCCGATTTTAGTCAAAATTTATATTTTTCTAACAAGATCCTTATCATCCAAATTTCCACCTTGGTGAGAAAAATTGACATTTCTAATGAAAATGAACAAAAAATTAAATGATTTTATTAAATACTGTAAAATAGTCTATAATTCTTCCATTTACTGTATCACAAAATTCTTCATAGATTTTTAGATATTCGTACTACACCAATTACATCACCCTGTATTTATAAACGATTGCAAAATATGACACATACATAGGCCGGGAGATACTGACACAAAATTTCGGGTCCTTTGTAACATAATGGCGGTTCTACAGAGGTCTTATTACGCAATGACTAAAAGAAAAATGATGGTTAGAACTCAGAACGCTGGTACCGGCGGACTAGTCGCGTGGGCGTTAGTCGAACTCGTCGGATAAATAGCGAAAGTCAAACGATTTACAAATCGTTTGACTTTTCCGCGGTATGGCGACCATTTGGAATCGTCCGAAAAGTATGGCATGGCAATTTTAGTAAATGGCTGCACGACGATGGTTACCTGTGCAAAAGTTAGCTCGGTACAAATGGTTGAATTGTTTTTTTTTAAATCAACGCATTCACGTCGGTATGGCGGACTGTAAGTCACATCGTAACTGTATGGCATGACACTACCGCCTACATCTTTTTTAAGGGCTATCGGTAAATTCTAAAATTTTTGTGTTACAAATCGTTGGACTTTCGCTATTTATCCGACGAGTGTGACTAACGCCCACGCGACTAGTCCGCGCGTACCAGTGTTCTGACCATCATTTTTCTTTTTGTCATTGCGTACTAAGACCCCTCTAGACCGCCATCCTGTTACAAATGGCCCGAAATTTTGTGTCAGTATCTCCCGGCCTAACATGTGCAATGTGTAAATGTGTTGACGTTCCAGCTCTTCTTAATATACCTTATACAATAGCGATTTTTTTGACGGCCTCCTTGGTACAGTGGTTGACGGCGTGAGCGAAACACCGAGGGGTCCTGGGTGGAGACGAAGAAAAAAAATGGTCGGTCTGGCAGGACACAGAAGGCTGATCACCTACTTGTCTTTAAAGAAAATCGATCAGTGAAACAGATGTATGAATAATGCATCTGACCCTTACCCCACTTGGGGACACGGGACTTCACTTTATACAATTAGCGACACGAGTAATTTACAGTTTCAGATTGCAATGAATTATTCATCATCACCATCATCATCATCATCATCTACAAATATTTTCTTCAACCATACATAATTCATCTTACTTCTAATATCAGCCCATACTTCTAGCCAAATTGCTGAAATAGCATATTATGTAAATGAACAGATTTCCTTACAATGTTTTTCTTCACCGATTATACTAAGTAACGTGGATAATGAGCAGATAATTTGAGAAATCAATTACTTTGTTGTTGTAACAAAACGTTTTTTACTTTACGTCCGGTATTCACTTCAGGTTATAGAACCTAAACAAATATAGAAAATAGTTTGGAAAATCCAAAAGTGCACGCCTCATAATTTTTTTTAATAATTATTTATTAATTATTATTTTTGTTTATTTAATAACAATTAAACCACATCGAATCAGACCCTGAAAAATGAAAGGGTTCTATTCCTGAGCATACTCAAGCGTAAGAGAAAAAAAAAAGACTCGATTAGTAAAGTATTTCGGTCGCTATCGTGTTAACAAGAAAATCCTCCGCACATACAGACACACGGACGTCCAAGACAGAACTTTTTTAAACTGTTTTTTAACTAGTTTAAATAACAAAAATGACATCAAAAATATCATGAACGTTAAAAATAGTGTTTTTTCTTAATATGTGTGTGTATGTATTATCTTACAAGTGCAATGTATGATACATAAAGACATTTTAAGTTTGAAAAATCAGATGTTTTGCGCGAAGCGACAGTAGTACCCACCTCAACGCTTCGCTTATGAGGCGTGCAATATATCGAGCTAGCTGTGCTCCGCGGTTTTATCCGCAATGAGTTTCAGTAAGCTGAAGAGTTTGTTTGTTTGAATTCGCTAATCTCAGGAACTCATGGATAAAGACAACGATTTTGGTATCTTTGAATGTCGCCTCATTTCATTTCTGACACGTGTGCTTGGCATACAGGCTGTTTTCATTTTAGTTATTTAAACGATAGGTTTTAATTATTTTTATTTATTGTTTGTTTCGCGTATGCAATTAATTGTTTATTATATCATTATAAAACCAAAAAATACAAGTCTTAAACGTTTAGCGCTAATTTCAATCACTCGGCTAATATTAATTGCTCGTCACTGTCGTTCGTGTCATGCACTAAATACAATTTGGTTAATAACGAAATATACTAAATATACATAAATGGCGGTACTAATAGGTATATTTACATGATTATTAAACATTAATAAACTATTAACCTGTTTTACTTTGTAACTTGTGCAATGGCGCGTGCAGTTTTGTTCCTGTGCGCATTTTGTGTAATTATTGTTAGTTAAAGACAGAAAAAATACGTGTGGCACTCGAGGACTGCTGCGGTAAAGATATAGCATCGCATCGCTGTAACGGTTGGAGTGGGGTGTTAGGTTTTTTCGTTACGGAAAAACCTAACACCCCACAAAAGCTATGCAATAGCTTAAAATGTCTCTATAAAATGTATGTGTATAGTTGTAATTTATGTTAGATTATTACTATTGATTATTACTACAACTGACTATAAAGGAAATCTGTGGGTTTTAAGTTTTAACCGACTTCAAAAAAGGAAAAGGAGGTTCTCAATTCGATCGTATATTTTTGTATGTTTGCGCATAACTTCGTTGTTATGAACCGATTTTGATAATTTCTTTTTATTAGTAAGATTTCCGGCAACTTAAACTTCAGTAAATGTTATTGTCGCCTGAATGTTTGTTTCTTTGCACTTGATAAGAAAATTGGATTGATCATGATAATGAAAAGGCTTTAGGATATTACTAGCGGTCCGCCCCGGCTTCGCCCGTGGTACCTACATGTATCCTATCTCTCAAGTTGGATCGAACTGCACAATATGGTGTGCGAATTTTATTATAATCGGTTAAGTGGTTTAGAAGTCCATTGTGGACAAACATTGTGACACGAGATTTATATATATATTAAGATTACCACCATACATATATTATTAAGTTGATAGCAGGTATTGAAGGCACTTCTTACAGCGTAAAGCAAACAACCAAAGACCTAGGTACAGATTTCTTTCTCCAATAAATACTTATGTACTGCAATAAAGAGAATTAAGAAACATACTAGGAAATAAGTATTATGGTGATGTTAAGTTCACTGGGTCTTCTCTCGCAATCAATAAATGAGCACTATAATGGGGGCACATGTCATGGTCAGACAGCTGTCAAAGGTTAGGTATTGTAGTCTATTAGACTGTAGGTGTTTATTCATTTGTTCTTTAATAGGGTACTCTGGTGTGCACTTTTTACAGAGACAAAGCTTCCTATCGATTAGATACTTAGATACTAACTGTGCTCCGCGGTTTCACTCGCATTGCTCCGAGCTTTCCACGATAAATAGGCTATCTAACACCGAAAGATTTTTTAGAATCGGACCAGTAGTTCCTGAGATTAGCTTGTTCAAATAAACAAACAAACTCTTCAGCTTTATAATATTAGTATAGATTGTTACGGAACATTTAATCGTCTGTGCACACCTAACGATTAAGTACACCCTTATAGAGACGAACTGATTCCATGCCATAATCCCGTTGTATGCCAGTTTTAAGGGCACACCACGTGTTACAACCGTCACGAAAGGGATCGAGGAAGTATACAGAACAATTTTATTTCCATGTTATTCGCCGATTGCACTTGCTGTGATTCAGATTGTGTCAAGTAGGTATTATTGATGTCAGCTGTGCTATCAGGTCAATGCCTCTTAAATAGCATCATTGTGATTACATGCGCTGAATTCTCCTTTAAGATTATTACAATGTTATCTTTGGGGTGGATTTTATGTTGTTGTTTATGATGAGGTTTGTTTTGGTTCCTGACTTTATTCGAGTGTTAACTTGTTTAAAATTTTTAGCTAGTTTGGGTGTCAGTCTTCAATACTACAAAATATATTTGTATTGTTATTGTTACTATGCTTTATAAATGTCCTGGGAAACTTAGTTACAAACATATAACCGACTAAATTCACAAATCAAGTTAGTGTTATCAATTTCTTTACAACTACAGAGATTCTTGCCAAATCTTTTCTGTAGAAACTGCTTTCCGAATCGATGGTAAATCTATGTAATAACTAATAACTTTTCAAAAGTGCTTCTCATTGAATAAATACATGTTAGAGTTTGAGCTTATAACATTACTAGCAAACCGGGCGAACTCCGTTTCGCCACCAGAGACACCTTTTCTTTGATATAAATTATAAACCTCACGGAGCCCGAGACCTTTCCAAGGAATGCAAAACCGTGGAAATCGGTTCGTGCATTCTGGAGTTATAGGGTCAGTAAGGAAAATCCGACTTATTTTTATAAAGTAGAGAGAATGTGTATTATCCGTAATGCCTTATAATATGTTTCAAGTAAGATAAAGTATTAGGAAGGTTTAGTACTAAAAATAAAATCTGGATAACATGTTTGCATTGTAACCATACTAATATTATAATGAACCAATTTGCATGAAATTTGGTATAGAGATATTTTGATACCCGAGAAAGGACATAGGATAGGTTTTATCCTAGAAATCCTACGGGAACGGTTTTTCTCTGAAAACGCGGGCGAAGCCGCGGGCGGAAAGCTAGTTCGCTATAAAATTGACTTCTTTACACTGACCAAAGCCTTGAAAAGTTTTGGACAGCCTGCAGTCTGCAAATAATTAAGTGGGTCAATGATGAAGGTTGTGTGATAAGATTAGATTTAATAATTATTAATAAATAGATTGTTATATGGTAATGAAAAGAGCATTGGGTATAGATACAAATAAGATAATTCTGCTGACAGTCTAAGCAACGTTGGTTGGAATAGTTGTGAAGAAAAATGAATACAGTTACCTCTAGGCGAGTATTGCAGTGGTGGCTCAGTGGTGAGGACCTTGGACTTCAAATCTATTAGTCCGGGGTTCGATACCAGGCGAGCGCGCAGGAAATAAATTGGTTTTTCAATTTATCTGCGCATGTTACAACATAACCACTGCTCGAACGGTGAAGGAAAACATCGTGAGGAAACCGACATGTCGAAGAGTCAAAAGTTCGACGACATGTGATATCTGCCCGCACTTGGTCAGCGTGGTGGATTATGGCCTGTACTCTCATAGGAGGCCTGTGTCCCAGCAGTGGAGTATTGGATATGTCACGGCTAAAGGTAGGTGAGAACATAAACTTAAGATTAGCCGGCTAAACTTAGGTTTATTTTCGACGAGGTGTTAATGTTAGTTTGTTCTATCTTTAGCCGGCTAAACTTAAGTGTAACCGCAGGCCCGTGGCTAAAAATGTCGGGGTGGGTAGATTTGGTTAGCGCCGGGCCGGTGGAGGGCTTGAGGGGCCCGCACAGTGCCAGAAAACACTCGCCCTGTTCCTTACATGTATTATAGTAACCAAATCTACCCACCCCGACTCAGGGCAGAAAGCTGGTGGCTAGGTTAGGTTAGGTTAGAACTCTTAAGACCCGCACGAGCCGAGCGAGCGCAGCGAGCGTGCTGCGGCAGCAGCCGGCGAAGTGCCAGAAAACACTCGCCCTGTTCCTTACATGTATTATAGTAACCAAATCTACCCACCCCGACATTTTTAGCCACGGGCCTGCGGTTACACTTAAGTTTAGCCGGCTAAAGATAGAACAAACTAACATTAACACCTCGTCGAAAATAAACCTAAGTTTAGCCGGCTAATCTTAACTTTATGTTCTCACCTACCTTTAGCCGTAACATATATAAATTTGAAATCATATTATTATAGATATTTTACCCCAAATAATGGAACATTGTAAGAAAAAATGAATGAATAAAATGTTCTTAATTCTAAAAGTTCTTAGTCGTGCACGCATGACAAGCACGCCCGTGTAAACCCGCCACCCGCCCGCCCAAATAAACGTTTAACTTAGTGTAGTGTATCGTTTAGATGTGTCACGATACACTTTGTATAAAATACTAGCTGTGCTCCGCAGTTTTACCTACATAGCCGTCCTCGAAGAATGGGCTATCTAACACTGAAACAATTTTTAAAATCGGAACAGCGCGTTCAAACAAACAAACAAACTCTTCAGCTTTATAATAGTATAGATAAGTAATAGATCTATTCATCAAAAATGCTATCTGTATATGTCATCAGTTGGCTTAATTGGTTCGATTTCCGCCCAGGGCAAATATTTTGGTTAGGGAGCCAGGTGCAAATTTGGTTAACTATTTCCTCTCAAGAGATAATTCGTCAGACGCATGAGAGTATAGTATTATAAAGCCTCGTGAACGTCAGCTGGCGCTCGGTTGGGGGGGTGAGCGGTTGTAGCCTCCCACGCACATAGGAAAAAAAAATACATTCATTCATTCATTTCCTCTCAGCTAAAAATTTGTCAAATTGTAGCTAACCCAATATCTCAACGAAAAAAAATAGTCAGCTGGTTACAACATGGTGTATTATACGTCAGCTGGTGTCTCGAACATGAAAGTTAAATTTAAAGAAAAATTTATTTTCCGTTATTTCCTCTCAAACAAAAATTTACCTGATGATAGCTTATATGTAACTGTGGATAAATATATATGTCAGCTGGCTGTATCTTGGTGGAAAAACCGTCAGCTGATACGGGAGGCTACAACCGCTCTTCCCCCCAACCGAGCTCCAGCTGACGTTCACGAGGCTTCATAATACTATACTTTGATGCATTTTACTAATTACCGCTTGAGAGGAACTTGGTCATAAAATCTGCTGCTGGCTCCCGGACCATTATGTGATGAACATAGATGTTTGCTCTGTGTCCGGATGTTAATTATTTTCTATATTTAAGTATTTGTTTAAAAATTATATATGTATGTATGTCTATCAGTCATCTGGTTTCCATAACACATGCGAAAGCATAGTAAGGGATGATATCGTGCCGTGTGTAAAAATTGTCCTGAAATATTTTTTTTGCAGGTAACCTAGACGACCATATCTGGCCTCGTACGGCAGCGGTTGCAGAGAGGCTCTGGTCCGATGTGGTCGCCAATTCGAGTGCCAATAAATATGTGTATGCCAGACTGGATACCCATCGGTAAGATCATCAATTCATCAGCTTAACTTAGTATTCACCTCTTTTAGAATCTTAGGTATATCATCTACTTATCGGGAAGAGTGTTTTACTTGTGTTAGGTACTAGTTTTCTTAAGATTTTCATCGTTGATGTCTTCAATTATAAGTCCATCTGATTATTTTCAACAAACTAGCTGTGCTCCACGGTTTTACCCGCAGTGCTCCGCTCCTGTTGGTCTTAGCGTGATGATATATAGCCTATAGCCTTCCTCGATAAATGGGCTATCTAACACCGAAAGAATTTTCCAAAACGGACCAGTAGTTACCGAGATTAGCGTGTTCAAACAAACAAACAAACTCTTCAGCTTCATAATATTAGTTTAGATATACACACAAAATTAACTCTATAATAAATAGGTAACTATGGTTTTACAGTTGGCGTATGTTACTCCGTGGTATAAAGGTGCAACCAATCTGGCCGGCCTGGTGCAGCTTCCATCCAAGCAAATGTCTTCAGAAAATAAATTAATTTAATATATACGTTTGTTTTACTGTATTTTACCCAAATCTTTATATTTGTATGACATTTTAACATAGACAATACAATCCTTCATAGGCGTGAAGCTGTCAAAAAGCAAATAATATAATGAACATTGGACAGAGTATAGTAATTAAAAAGAGCGTGTGTGCCGTGCTCACGTGTCAGAAGTGAAACTTCTTTGGCAAGATTAAAAAATACCAAAATCGCCTTACTCCAGGACGTTACGGTATTGGCATAACCCGACCTTGAAATTTTACTCTCAACGTGCCTAAAGAAGTTTCACTTCAAAAAAACTTGCGATATGTTGGAGCTCTTTTTAATTCTATACCACGATTACAGATAATTATGCTATAATAATATGAACTAGATATCTTGACAGGTAGGTCAATATTTCAGTTAAGGTTACATCACACAGTATATAATATTTTCTAACATTTCTTGATTATTATTTTGTAAAAAAATATAACACATAAATTTGTTACTTATATAATATTATATATTAACCATGATATTAACTAAATAAATTAGGTGTAAGTTTTTAGTTCAGTTTAAAGTAGATTGAATGAAACTAAATACGTTACGAGTTTTATATGATTTCTAATGATATGGATCGCTTCACCTATTTAGAAATTACCAACTGTTTTTTCATACGATATACTTTTTTACAGTTAAATAGGTAAATGTCCGCATTATGGTTTACAGTCATGCAATAAAAAGGGAGTCATGAGGATATATACTTGAATAAACCAGTTCACTCTAGTTTTGATTATAACATAACACAAATAATAATATTTCTAATACCTACTAGCTGGCTCGATGGACGTCCTGTTTCATTTCAGTTACATTTTTTTATTTAATGACGTCTTCGTTGATGTCGTTGGAATTGGCTATAAAAATAGGCATTTAGGAATTATGTAAACCATATCCTTCTCCTGACAAAGGCAATAAAAAAGAATTAGCAAAATCAGTTCAGTTGTTCACGCGTGATGTCTCGACCAGGAGTAATATCGATTCATTCTTCGAACGAATATATTTACGAATATACTGAGAATACTGTAAATAAAACATTGTTTGTCAATTTAGGAAGGAAGCTTCCCAAACCCTTCTAAAGCGTCGCTTTTTTGTGATATACATATAGAGTTGAAATTCTGTTTAAAACAACCTTAACAAAAATACATCAGAAAATTGAACCGAATATCAGCAATCAATTTTAATTATTTTAAGTATGTACATACATGATTGCATGTAAATAATTCAAGCCAAGTGTAAATGCGTAGTTATCATTTACAAATCAAACATTGTAAGTGCGTTTTTATGTAATAAATAAATGGATACAACCTTCCTAATTAATAAGACCTTCTTATTTCTACACGTTATTCCTGTAAATGAGTCGGTAACTATGTAATTTAGGAATATATTGAGCCGGTGCTATTTTTTTCTTTTAATTGGAGCTATTTCATTTTAAACAGTGTATTATTCTTTTTAATTAGTTGTTGAATAATGTATTTTAATAAGAACACGTGTTGGAAGTGAAGATTCGTATTTATTAAGTTTTTTGTGAATTTAATTATGTAATGTAGTTTGAAATTAATTTATAATGTTATAGATTGAATAAAACTCAGGGCTGTTTTCTACACAGAATACACACTAATACATATTACATATAACGTTTTTCTTATATAAATAAAATAAAATACAGTTTTATAAACGTGATTATGATTAATTTATGACTTCAAATAAATCAAATCAAATATAGAAGACATCAGGCAAGCTTTGTTTAAAAAGGAACAAAGCACTCGTTATTTAAGACAGCTTAATATATATGATAAATAAGTAATATTTATATGATCTGCGTAAATATTTAATACATAATATATTAAAGGTCATAATTATAAATATCTAAATACATAAGCTTGTCAATCAAGAACCATGTCGACAGCCTGTTAAAATAAACACAAAGAACAATCAATCTAGTGACTTATCATATTTATTTACTTATTTATTTAAATAAAAGCCCATTAATACTTGTTACATGTTATGTATATAGTACATATTATGTACTGATTAATATAAAATGATAATTTATTTGTTTGTTTGTAAGTATCAAAATACGTCTATATGTTTGATTGCCCACAAGGTTGCAATTAGTTTCAGTAGGGCAGGTTCCAATTTTCACAACTTACTGATAATGACGACGCGGTTGGCGCAGTGGTAAAGTAATTGCCTACTGAGCCGACGGTCCCGGGTTCGATCCCCGGTCAGGGCAAATATTTGTGTGATGAACTCAATTATTTGTTCTTGGGTCTGGGTGTTATTATCTATATATGTATTTATTAAATATTATATTTATCGTCGCCTAGTACCCACAACACAAGCCTTAATTGAGCTTACTGTGGGACTAGGTCGATTTGTGTAATAATGTCCTATAATATTTATTTATTTATTTTATTTAATATCTATCTCCTATCTAACACTATTTTCATACATTATTTGGCATTTTAATTAAAAAAGTTTCGTTGCACGTGGTGTCATAGTGGGATTTTGTCGAATGTGTGTTTCATCGTGATACATGCAGTAGAACCTTTAATTGGAACGACGAAACAATATTTTCGACCACTTTTGTTACAAATTTTTAATTTTTTAGCATACCTACTTGAATAACTAGAAAAAAAAAATGAGGCGAGATTTGATCGAACTTTTTTGCTCTACCATTGAACGGAGTTTAAAAGAAATTAATATCATTGTTTGTCATATTTAATGCATAAAGACATTTTATAGAACCACAATAATAAAGCGTCTCTTGTCCTTTCTTATCATTCAAGTTTTCAAGGACCCATTGACTAACCTTTGTCCCTAATAAACCTCGCCCCAACATTTTGAAATACTCCACATCCCGGCGTTAACCAACATTAGCCGTTAATCAAAGGTATATTAAGCATTTATGTTACTATTGCAAGGAAACAACCGTTTACGCACTGTTTAATAATTCTAGTTTCACTTATACACGTGATGTGTATGAATATAATCGTTTAGGCTTTTAGAGGCAATTAACAGACATGCGAACTGATACCACTATGTGCTAGTACTTTGCTAATTTTATTGCAAGTTTACACGTTATTATGAATAATTTATTAAGTGGTCATAGATAGGTATGTTATATCAATTGGTATGGATTGAGAAATTATGTGTGGGGTTGTAGGCATTTTTTTATAGGGAAGACCCGTCTTCGTGTAAATGTCCTTGAGTACGACCAGCAGCTCTTAATTGTTTTATGATATACCTACTAGCAGTCCGCCCCGGCTTCGCGCGTGGTACGTCAAGGAATATTATAAAAAAGGAATAAACGAAATCGGTTCAGCCGTTCTCGAATTTTGCGCTTAGCAACATATTTGGTGATTCATTTTTATTATATAGAAGATAAGTACATAAGTATATAGTTTAATAGTTTTAAGGAAATCAAACTATCATAGTCGCAACGATATTATGATATTATGATTTTAGTGTGGATATATTTAGGAGGCTAGCCGCTAGAGACTGACATAGGTTATTTTTTACCACAGTTAAACATCTCATTCCCGTAGGAACATTCATTGTGATTTGTGATGCACATTGCACATTTGAATTAATCCGAATTCTATAAAGACCTGATGTCGCTATATAAAAATGTGACATAAATTACTGTTTATTTTCTTTGACCGTGCGATCGAAGTCGCGGGTGGAAAGCTAGTTCTTAGTCAAAAATCAAAATTGACGAGCTCTATACCTATGAATAGCACTAAGAAGCAATAGTCTATAAATCCAGGAATGTATGACAAAAAGACGGGACTTGAAATTTAAGGCGGTCGAAAGTACCTACCGGCGTTTTATATTGTGTTTCAAGTAAATATCTGCGTTGAAAACATTTTTTTGAATAATTCCGCTTATGTACGAAATTTGTCTCGTTATATTTTGAAGTGAGAATATATTATTATTAACTATAAGTTTATTGTGTAGTCTACAATATATAGTATCTATTAAAAGCATTTGTGAGTTATCTAAATACCTAAAGGTTTGAGTCGAGTGGTTGAAATTCACTCACGATAAAAAAAAATTAACCAAATGTCATGTATCAATATTATTTAAGTTTACTTAGTAATAAGATTGTTAATATTAGTAGGTAACCTATTAAGTTATCTATGTTTTTGTTCAATGCGTTTTCAAATTACATGAGGTATTGCGGACAATTAACGATATTAACATTCCAATTAATTCATTTAGCTTGAAGTTTAAGTTAATTGCAATGCTAAACGCTTATTAACTAACGTTTATTTTGAGGTTACAATTTTAATCGAATCAATATTATTTCATTAATTATGATTGATCACCTAAAACTAGGTTATGTTACTACAAAAATAAATAATTATTATAATAGGTAAATACCGATTTCTTACATAAACCTAAACTAGCTGCGCCCCGCCGTTTTACTCCCGTGGCTCCACTCCTGTATATTATAGCCTATAGCTTTCTTCGATAAATGAGCTATCTAACACCGAAATAATTTTTCAAATGGGACCAGTAGTTCCCGAGATTAGCGCGTTCAAACAAACAAACAAACAAACAAACTCTTCAGCTTTATAATATTAGTATAGATACATGAAAAATTATTAAATATCTATAGTAGAGGCACAAAATTTGGACCGTAAAATAATATTTTTTTAATTGTTAGGATTCACTTCATTAGGCAACCCAATGACTAGGTATTACTTAAATACTAACTATAATACCTACACCAAAGCAATCCAAGACAAGTATCCATTTTTTTGTTTGTACTCATAACCTGAGCCAAGTGTATTGGTATTCTTTTCTTTCTTTCTTTCTTTCTTTCTTTACAATTTCAATTTCTTTTTTCTTTTGTGTAAAGAAAAAATGTAAAGAAATTTTCTTGTGAGACGACATTTGTTAAGAATCTGATTTTTGTATATACAGGGCTTGATACAGGGTGTCCCACTGTTGGTATACTAAGCTCAAAGGAGGTTATAGTTTTGCATACGCTGAGTACGTAAAAAATAATTAAAAAATTCCAGACGCATTTTTTTTTCAAATAGATGAATTCTTAAAACTCTATGTGTACACCCATAACAAGCGAGCCGCCCAACTTTGCCACCAGCACGTGAGCTATCGTTTAAGATTATGTTTTCATAGATAAAATGCTCATATTAGAAAGCGTATATGCCGGCTGCGCGAAGCTAGAGAAGAAAACATGGATTTTCAGGAAAAATTTAGCAAAAAATTTTGGACGTAATTTTTTTTTAAAGTATTTTTTACGTGATCAGTGTATGCAAAACTACAAGTTCCTTCGCGCTTAGTATACCAATAGTGGGACACCCTGTATAAGTGAAAGTGTAGATACATTTGGAATGCATGTTTTAATATTTGAAGTGACACTTCATATTATTAATACGATTCAATTAGTTACGATTATTTTATGTCAACTGCAGCCTTGTTCCTAAATATAGCGTCTCCATATCAACCATATCTGGACCCAGCCCTTATTGATTATATTTTGTCACAAAGGAAGCGGTATGACCATAAAATGTACAGATTTTAAATGTTATTAAAAAAGTAGCTCTATGATCACATAGAGCTCAATGTAAAGCCTCAATACATAAGAAAGGTGACATAGGAAAGGATAAGGTGGTAGGAAAGGTAACTAATAAATAAAACAAAAACATATGTGGAATTATTTACAAACATTAATCATTTATTTAAGACAAAATATCACCTTCTGATTATAATATAGAAGGCACCACATAACTTGTACATCAAATTTTAATACAGGACCTGCCGATTTTTAATTATAAATATCTTCAGGATGGAAAAAACCTTCAAATAAGTACTTAAACAATATTGCTAAAAACTGTATTAAAAAAGAATTTAAAAAGGTTGTGTAAGATAAAATAATTTCTGGTATGGTGGACTGAAATTAATAAAAAGAGACTATATTTTTAAAGCAAAGTCCTGAATATATTTATAATTATCACAATAAGATTTATATTGGAACACACGATCTGATTACAGATGTATTCAATAAAATTAGTTACAATAATATATAGTGATTTACATTTATAGAGATAACTGTCACTTATATAAAATCACAGGAAATATAACCAATCGTAATACTGCAAAATCAATTCAGATTGAGTGTTGCCAATATAAAAAAGGAGTATGGTAACAATATTTTGTAATCTGTGACCAACCGTCACTTTTATTATTTATCTGTAGTAGCATCAATGATAAAAAAATGTTAAGGGAAGTTTTATTTTTTTATTAAAATTACTAATTCGAGGCTTTTTATGTGCGTTAGAGAATTTATCTAATTTGTTCATTGTTTAAATTATTATATAATAAAAAGGTAAACATGAATACATAGTATATTACAAAATATGCAATATTTTAAAATAAAAATACTAGATGTCATTTATGGTTAAAAATTAAAATTCACGTTTTAAATAATAATTTTTGTTAATTACTTGATATTTTAGTGTGATTAGGAAGAAAGGTTTTCCTAAGTCTAATTGTACTATTAAATTGTAATCTCGTTTCCGATTTTCCAATGTCCAAGGAAAAGTTATTAAAATGCTAAAAATATATCGCCATCTCATATAATTCAAAACAGAAGAGAGAGATGGCTATATTTACCATAAAATCCGACGATTGAAAAATCAGCCGTGGATTAAAAACATTATTTACTTCACTCTGTACTTTATTAACACCATTTTAAAAATAACAACGAGCTAAACATTACAATAAGCATTAAGACTAGTAAATACTACATCCTTTGTATTATCGATAAATTTTAGGCCAACACTAATTAAAATATATTTTATCTATGCAACATATTTTTTTTTCTTTTAAAATAAAAACAAAATACAATTTTTAGAATTTAAACGTTTAATGGTATTCTAAAATCAAAAATATTCGATAGTTGTTTTTTCATAACACAGAGTTTTTAGGCCAGTAATATTATTAAAGGAGAAAAACTCCAAAAAGTTTTTATAATCTTTTTGGAATTAAATTTTTTTATTTAATTTTTCGATAATACAAAGGCAAACTGGAACATCATGGGTAAAGCACATCGTATCTATTGTAGGCACAATTCAAGGCTTTCACTGGTAATTAATTATATTGTAATTAGTATCATTATTATGGCTTCCATCTCTACGAGTTAAAAAAAACTGGTTGTTGCTACTGTATGATATTTCAACAAAAATATACTTTACTTTTAAGAAAATATAGTTTTTTCATAATTGATATTCAACAATTGAAACTAATTATTATTATCTATAATTTAAAATAACGACTGCACTGTCAAAATACCATAGATACATACCATAGATAAAAAATTCTAAACTGTCACTCATAGAGATGGTAAATAACTATTATTTAAAATCTATTTAAAATTCACTGTCACTAATGCATTAACTTTAAAACATCACGTATTATATGAAATAATAACATTTGAATTGACTCTCCGCCATTTTGAAAAAAATATTGCCATGTTATTTTTAAATTGACACTGACATAAAGTCGTGTTTTGCCAGTGCAGAAAAAAAAAGATATTTTAACCAATTATTATCAAGAATTGATATTGTTTTATTTTAGAATAATGTAATTACATATTTTAATATAGCGTTAAGTATACAATAATGATATTTTTTTGCAATAGTTCGAAGAGTCAATCCAATGCGTTTTTACAATTACGTAAGCGATACGAATAAATATTTATAAGCGTTAATTAAACGAAATAAACTTAAAACTATATGTGATTAACTTAATTACACTTTGGTAATAATAACCTATGATTTTAATTATAATAACGTGAGATGCCTAAATTAATATAAGCTAATTGCATCGAAGTAATTGTTGTTTGTTCGAAATAATTAAAAAACAATAAAAACAAAATATTGTATGTCAAATAAATTGATACTGTATTGTACTCTATATTTGTTTGTTTTAAAATAAAATATACTGTACCTAAACTTTATGATTGTTTTTTTTAATATTAAAATTTTTTTTGAAAAAAATGTGCATTAAATATACTCCGATGCATTTTGTATTTTAATCAGAGTTAATTGATATTATAATAAAATGAAATATTTACAAAAAAGAAAAGTCGCTGCAATAAAACGGTTTAAAACTAATTTTCTTTAATACAATTAAGTATCTTGGCGTTCCGATTTTTGTACTTTTAAAAATGTAATTTTATGCGTAATTGGAAACAGCTAAAGCGAAATTTTATCTTATTTTATTAGTCAAATACGTTTAGCCTCTATGAATTAATGAATAATTTGAAAAAATATTGAAACTTATGAATGAATGAATAATTTAGATTTTATAAATTCACATTATACATTCCATGATGTAAAAAAAAAGTAAAAAATTGACTTTTATTGAAATTTTTTTTTGTAATTATTGACTAATAAAATAAGATTTTACAGCGGAATTGTCTTAACACCGATACGCCTCTAAATAAATAATATTTAAGCTAATTTTCGTTTAAAATCGCACCAAAACGTAGATAAGGGGGAGTAGAGCGAACGACGGTCGAAGTGAGAATGCACTGTTCGGCAAATATACTGAAAAAATAAGAAAAATATATATTATAACTATTTCTTTGAGGTTAAAAGTGAAGTCCCATGTCCCTTAGTGGGGTAAGGGGCAGATGCATTATTCATCTGTTTCACTGATCGATTTTCTTTAGGGACAAGTAGGTGATCAGCCTTCTGTGTCCTACCAGATCGAGACATTTATTTTTCGTCTCCACCGGGAATCGAACCCAGGACCCCTCGGTTCTACGCTCACGCGTCAACCACTGTACCAAGGAAAAGGAAAAGGCGGTTTTTGAGATAAGAGAAGGCATTTTTTGGGAATTTACGAATAAAACGTTATTTTACATGAAAGGTTTTTGGTAAGTAGATTATAATATTTTATATCTGATTCAGAATTAAAACTAAAAAAATCATAAGTTTAAATAAAAATAAATCATAAAAAACAATATTTACCTGATGCAGGTCGGATGTACTCCGGTTGCGCTTCTAAAATAAAAACAAAAAATAAAGTAAAATAAAATAAATAAATCAAAGAACAGAACGAACAAAATAAAACAGTAATAAAACCGGCCAAGTGCGAGTCGGGCTCGCGCACAAAGGGTTCCGTAGCAGCAAATATAATAAATTACAGTTAAATCAACCTATCTCAAAAACTATAAGAGATACTTTGATCAAACCAAAAATCGTCGAAAGAGTTAATTAGCATGCATCACCTCTATTTTTTTTAGAATTTTATACCCCGTAGTTATAAAAATAGAGGGGGGGGGACATACTTTTTACGACTTTGAGAGCTGATATCTCAAAAACCGTTCACTTTAAGAAAAATGTTTTTTAGAAAACTTTATATCATTTTAAAAGACCTTTCCATTGATACCCCACACGGGTATGTACATCGAAAAAAAAAATTTCATCCCTCAGTTACATGTATGGGGGGCCCCACCCCCAATTCTTTTTTTTACTATTTAGTGTCATATTTTTGTAGCGGTTCATACAACACATATTCCCATCAAATTTCATCACTGTAGTACTTATAGTTTCCGAGTAAATCGGCTGTGACAGACGGACAGACGGACAGACGGACAGACGGACATGACGAAACTATAAGGGTTCCGTTTTTGCCATTTTGGCTACGGAACCCTAAAAAGGGATGAACTTAAATAATGATTACGTTGATTAAAACAAATGTAAAAAATAAAAATAAGTGGGAGTCGAGACTAAAATGTCCAATTTGTCAGGTAAACGCAGTGAAAGCATGTATTTTTTCCGTCAAACATTTTTCTTGTTTAAGGAATAAAGTAAATCATAAAGGGTTGATGATTGCAAAAAATAAATAACACAAAAATCCTATTATAATATTATTATTAATGCATCTGTCTGTTAATGCAGTTTCCACGCTTCAACCACTAAACCGATTTGGATAAAATTAGCAAAAAAGAAAGTTTAAGAACTGATGAAGGACAAAATATGAACCGATTTGGATGAAATTTGGAAAGTTTGAGACCTGAAAAAGGCAAAAAAATGAACTAATTTGGATGAAATTCGCTACAAAGCTCTCTTTGAGACCTGAAAAAGGACAAAAAATGATAAAAAATCTCACCGATATCAACAACAGCGCTAGCGTGTTCGCTCCAACTCTTACTATTCTGCACTTTGACGGCCACTTCGTATTTCCCCGCGTCTATATCTGCTGAGTCAAGCGAGTACGATATTATGTACTCGTGTTGTTGTTCTGAAGGCAGTGGTACGGATAGTGTTCGCCATTCTTCGTCCTGGAATAATGGATAAATAAAAATTACTTAAGTACACATTTAATCAGTCATATTTATTTATTAATAGGTATAGGCGTTAGTTTATTCATGTGACATATTGTTTACTAGCTGTTCCCCGCGATTTCACCCGCATTGCTCCGCTCCTGTTGGTCTTAGCGTGATGATATATAGCCTATAACCTTCCTGAATAAATGGGCTATCTAACACCGAAAGAATTTTTCAAATCAGATCAGTAGTTCCTGAGATTAGCGCGTTCAAACAAACAAACAAACTCTTTAGCTTTATAATATTAGTATAGATTATGTATGAAGAAAATAAATTAGGTAATGTACCTATTCCTTCATTAGGTACTCATAAATTATAGACATACTTAGTCAAAGTTCTTTGCAGAGGGAAAAATTATGAGGAAGTATGAAGGCAAAAATCTTAACGTTTTGAAATCTGACAATAAATAAGTCATTGAAGCCGGTATCTATATATTTACGTGAAATATTTTAAAGCATATAAAATAAATAATCTCCCATACTTTATCCTGCTTTCAAATCACTGTTAAATCTCATTCAAAAAAACCTCATATACATAGTTCAATAATCACCTCAATAGCTCCTACTGCTTGTTTTAAATATTAACAATATTTGCTAAATAACCTAAAAGCATATAATAAACATGTTTGCACAATCAAAAGTGCTATTTATCCTTAAAAAACTTACCCCATTAACATCTCTCAATTGCAGCTCCATAGCTTTTAGTGGCTGGTGCGAGTGCACTATCCAGGACAGTTTAGTGCCCTCGCTAGTGAAGTCCTCTACAACTGGCCTCTGCACTAGCTCGATAGATCTGTTGTGCTTGCCAAGGTTGTTTTCCGCCTGGAATGAATAAATTATGGTTTTAAAAACTTGTAAATCGTACTTAAAATAGAATTAAGTGTTATTCAAGAGATAAATATTTGATTATGTACACTGAATCAACTAAATCATAATATTTGTGCAAGCACAGAGAAATGGGTATATTTTCATTTTTCCTTATGTTAATGTGATGATATTGTTTTTTATTTTATTTTTTATACACTCAATGAAACTTAACTTACTCATTGCAACCGTTTCTGCTTAATTTAGTCAAGACAATAAAATATTAAAGTGCCACATCCATAGATGATTTAATTTTTAAACATGGATTACATAAATAAAATTCTTCAATGAGACCTTTTTTCGTGACTGTAATGTTCAAAGTCTATTGTATCACTCATTAGTAAACTCTGCCACATTTTATACGCAGAGTTTTGCTTTGGACATTGAGCGTGATTTTGTATTTTTTATATGTATGATTAGGAGGCTAAGGGCCAATTTTTCAATACTTGGATAAAACTTATCCGTCCAATAAAGTATTACACGATAATATTAAAATGTCACGTAAACTATCAAATACGGGCAATTAGAATACGTTTTTAAAATGGTAGTTTTATACATTATTCGACGATTTTTTATCCAAGCATTGAAAAATCGGCCCTAAATAGTCTAAGTTCCATACCTCACAAGTGAAAGTCCCAAAGTCCACATCACTAGAAGGAATAACAGTTAAGTTGGAATGCTGTCCGTTTGTGCTGACGGTGTACTGACTTGAGGAATCTTCGATGAGTCTGCCATCTTTGTACCAACGGATGTGTGATCTGGAATTTTATATAAATACTATAGAAAATAACGTTGGAATCTATACTTATTAGGATATAGGATATATTATAGGATAGGATATACAATGGACGTATAGGATAGTTGGAAAAGTAAAAAGGTTGGATTATCTATAATAAAAAAATGAATCTCAAAATGTGTTGGTAAGCGATTAACTCGAGAACGGCTGAACCGATTTCGTTAATTTTATAATATTCGTTGAAGTACGAGGATTGTTCTTATGAAGACGAAACGTAATCATGTACCACGGGTGAAGCCGGGGCGTATCGCTAGTAAATAATATTTATTATTCGAAAAATAATTTAAATTAAATTTTACATACGCGGGCTCATCATGGATGGAACATTCAAGAACAGCTTCCACATTCAGATCTGAGTTGACGACAGTCCTGTGTACGTGCACTCTTGGTTTACCTGAAAATATACAAATAATGATTCTTTAATTATTTAGCTATTGCATAGCTTCTATCGCAGGCCTTAAGCGCGGGGACCGAATCTAGAAATTCCGTAACGAAAAAACCTCACGCTCCCCACGGGGACGGGCTCGGAGGTGTGGCTTGAAGGCATAGCATGCAATAGCTTTACCGCGGCAGTCCCCGAGTGCCACACGTTTTATATTATGTATGTATAGAGAAATAGATTATGTGTGATTAATAAAACAATGAAAAGGTGAGGTGCAGTTGTCGTACACGAACGACGTCTTAAGTGTGTTCTATGATGTCATGTGTTGTGTTGTGATGCAGTATGACATGTAATGTGTTCTGATGTAATGACATGTTTTATGTTGTGATTTGTAATATCATTGTTTTTACCTCTGTTATATCCAAAATAATCCCTCAAGAATTATGTTCTTCCTTACATAAAATTTAATATTTTTTTACTTTCAATAAAAAACATTTCATCATATTTTTTTTTTGTTTTTCTTCCAATATCAAACATTTTATACATATTTTTTTAATAATTAAATTATACTTACGTAAGACATTAACAGCCAATTCCGCTTGATCATTACCAACACTATTGAACACATAGCAGTAATATTTGCCGGCATTTTGACGTTTCACGTTCCTAATGAAGACGCTGTTCGCTGTGAACTCTCCGTCCTTTTCTGTCAAACGGTGGTTCTGGAATGAGAGAGAGGGATGGATATATAAATTGTTAAAAATTAATTTTAAAGAAATATTATTGATGTGAAACTTCTTAAGTGGAGAGAGTAAAATTTCAATGGTACAGAGTTAATTTGTCATGGCAATACCGTCACGTCATAGAGTAAGGCGACGATTTAAATATCTTTGAATTTGCCAAAAAAGTTTCACTTCTGACACTTGTGCTCGGCACACACGCTCCTTTTTGTGTACAATTTCTAATAATGAGTACAATAAAATCAGTATTTATGTTTTCAAAAACAGAAAAATAATGATACGAAAGAATAAAAATGTACTTTATTATCTCTAACAAATTTCATCGAAATCCGTTCAGTCGTTTTCACGTAAATCAATCATCCATACATCCAAACAAACTATCGCGTATAGACTTCATAATTGAAGTAATATTTAGTACATAAATCATATTATAACATATGTTCATATAAATAAACATACTGCTTTATCTATTCAATACAACGACTCATTCATTGAATTTACATTCAATGGATTGTATCAATTATATAAATTACGCAAGTATATAATTATAGATATGGATTTTAATTGTATTAATAATTTATTATTTATCAACTTGCACGAATTTTCTCTTAGTTTTCTTTTTGTTCTAATATTTATTAGAACAGAAAGATACTTCCCGATAGAGGAATCGATTTTTTTTTTCTTTAAATTTTTTTATTTATTAAGCATTTTAATCCCATAAACCCAAAATATCAAATTCAATGTATTATCTAACTCCGTTCAGCCGTTCACGCGTGATGCCGTGACCAAGGCATTCATCTTATATAGAGATTACACAATCTAATTTCCTCAACTGAGAATAGAACCTACGATACAGACAAATAAACAGCAAATCTGTACGTCAAGTTCTTTAGTTCAATCTTGGTTCAATCGTAGTAAATCCAGAAATAGTGCTTCCGCGAAGTCTGACGGACTGACATATCAAAGCGATGTCAATGACTGTCTGTTCGTTTTATAGACATTCCAACGGTAGGCTATTATTGTTATATTATAACCTAGATATAGGATTTATTATACTTAGGGCCGATTTTTCAACGCTTGGATAAAACTTATTCTTCGAATAATGTATAAAACTACCATTTTAAAAACGTATTCTAATTGCCCGTATTTGACAGTTTACGTGACATTTTAATATTATCGTGTAATACTTTATGGTCCGGGAGCCAGCAGCAGATTTTATGACCAAGTTCCTCTCAAGCGGTAATTAGTAAAATGCATCAAAGTATAGTATTATGAAGCCTCGTGAACGTCAGCTGGAGCTCGGTTGGGGGGAAGAGCGGTTGTAGCCTCCCGTATCAGCTGACGGTTTTTCCACCAAGATACAGCCAGCTGACATATATATTTATCCACAGTTACATATAAGCTATCATCAGGTAAATTTTTGTTTGAGAGGAAATAACGGAAAATAATTTTTTCTTTAAATTTAACTTTCATGTTCGAGACACCAGCTGACGTATAATACACCATGTTGTAACCAGCTGACTATTTTTTTTCGTTGAGATATTGGGTTAGCTACAATTTGACAAATTTTTAGCTGAGAGGAAATGAATGAATGAATGTATTTTTTTTCCTATGTGCGTGTGAGGCTACAACCGCTCACCCCCCCAACAGAGCGCCAGCTGACGTTCACGAGGCTTTATAATACTATACTCTCATGCGTCTGACGAATTATCTCTTGAGAGGAAATAGTTAACCAAATTTGCACCTGGCTCCCTAACCATTACTGGACGGATAAGTTTTATCCAAGCATTGAAACGGCTCTAAATAATATCAAGTATTTTTGGAACGAAGTTAGTTATCGCGCGGTATGTTGGCTAAGAGCGTCACGAAAAATCCTCACGACACTACAACAAAAATGTTTTAGTATTTCTTCACTTAGGTTTCTTCACTTAGGTATTTATCATTTAACTGTAAAGTATTGTTAATTTATTTAATTATACCTCCTATATTATACTGACTTATTTCAAGACGAAAGGAACATCAAATCGGGTGTCCCATATTTAATTAGTCTTCTTATAGAATGTACATAATAGTTATTATTTTATTTTTTTTTTAATTATTAGTTATAATATAATTAACTTACGCCATTATCCCCATCCCAAGACCAGAGGATCTGCGGAGGAGGGGAGCCAGCGGCTTCGCACGTGAGGAGGAGGTCACTCCCTTCTGCTACCTTTCCGTTGTCTGATGCGTAGAACCCTGGAATTTGGAAGGAAATTTTTAACTATCGTGGTTTTTACTAGTTTTATTGACATGGTTAACCGAGGGGTCCTGGGTTCGACTCCCGGTGGAGACGAATGAAAAAATGCCTAGGTCTGGCATGACACAGAAGGCTTATCACCTACTTGTCCCTAAAGAAAATCGATCAGTGAAACAGATGCATAATGCATCTGCCTCTTACCCCACTTGGGGACATGGGACTTCACTTATTACTTCACTTACTTCACTTACTTCACTTACTTATATGTTTATAATTAGGTACTGTGCTAGAAATGTGGTTTTCTTGTTATTTTTAAAGAGAAATAACAATGTGCTTCACTAGCTCTTCTCTTTGGAAATAATATCAATTAAGAGAAGAGAATTTTAATTTGTGAATAGTGGAAAAGAATATTCGTAGTATTTAGTTTCTATACCGTTTCCCCCCGTTTTTACCCTATTTTCCAAAAAATTCTGAATATAAATATGATGTACCTTACTTATCAGATAAATAATAAGTTAATAGCTTACCTATCAGTTAAAGTAATATATGACAATATAAGCAAGTCAAAAAACCCTAAATATAATAAAATGAATACTCACGAATAACTTTAGGAGACTCAGTAATAACAAGATAAATAATTAATTTATAGCTTACCTAGTTAAAGTAATATATGACAATATAAGCAAGTCAATTAACCCTAAAATAATAAAAAAATACTCACGAATAACTTTAGGAGACTCAGTAATAACAATATTGTGTTCAACTGAAGGTGGGTTCATTTGCAATATTTCACACCTGTAGGTGCCACTGTCACCTGGCTGTACATCCTTTATTAGAAGATCTGTTGAATTTGCAGCACTGGAAGGAAATTATTGTTTATTTAGTATCAGTACATAGTATAAAACAAAGTCGCTTTCTCTGTCCCTATGTATGCTTAAATCTTTAAATCTACGCAACGGATTTTGATACGGTTTTTTTGTTGATATAGTGATTCAAGAGGAAGGTTTTAGTATATAATTTATTAGGTTTTAGACAAAGCAGGCGAAGCCGCGGATGGAAGCTAGTCTTTAATGAAATTTCTGTTAAAAACTATGAAGGAATAGACGGTATTGTAATACACCATATTAAGTAAATATTTCACAATCCATACTAATATTATAAATGCGAAAGTAACTCTGTCTGTCTGTCTGTTACTCAATCACGCCTAAACTACTGAACCAATTTGCATGAAATTTGGTATGGAGATATTTTGATACCCGAGAAAGGACATAGGCTACCTTTTATTGCGAAATATGTACCACGGGCGAAGCCGGGGCGGACCTCTAGTATTTAATAAGTAAATTTAATTATAAAATAATATTATTATGTATATCTAAAGTAATATCATGAAGAGGAATCGTGTGTGTTTTTGTATCCTATGTTTAAAATGTGTTCAATCAATACTGAACTGTTTTTAAAAATTCTTTCACTTTTAGAAAGCTCTAAATATCTCTACCGAGTAACATAGTAAAAATAAAATTATCTTTCTGTATGTTGATGCAAATCTGCTAAACGCAAAAGTAGATATAGATAAGTACTTACATGAAAAATCTATCCTGTCCGGTGTAGGTTTTCAAATCTTGCTCAGTCCTTTTCAATGTTCCGATGAAATATTTCGTGTTACTCCTCGTCCATTGAACGACAACGCCATCTATAATAAAATATACATAAATTATAACAATTTTTAAGAAAAACCAAAACCACATTTAAGTGAGACACGGAAGGCACTAGCTTTCAAATAAAAAAATAATCATCAAAATCGGTACACAGTCGAAAGTTCAGAGGTAACAAACCCAAAAAAATGTACCTAGTCAACTTGAAAACCAAGTGAAAAATAATTTAAAACTGCTTTTTAACGAGCTTTTATGAGCTTTACGTGTATGTTTGTATGCCTATATGTACCTACGAAACCTTTAGACCCGATTTGTCCCATTTATTTAACAGACAGATTTAATACAAACTTTATATTATAAAGGATCAGTGACAATACACTAATTTCAAGAGCTTATTTTAAGTGTGCTTTTTTAGTTATTTAAACATTAATTTTATTTGAAGTCGGTTAAAAATCAATGTCAGTTCGAATTACAATTTAAATAAACGCTAATGTATTCAAAACACAAACCGGAATTTCTATTTTGGCGTCACAGGAAATATCCATGATATACATAGTTTATTACGTAACACATAGTGGCCATGATTGATATATTTAGTAACTCAAATTAGGCGTTCTATTTACTTATATATTACTGAACTATATTATTTTCGTAACGAATTAAGATCAGGTGTTATTTTTTGTATCTTTTATATAATAAAAATGAATCGCAAAATGTGTTGGTAAGCGCAAAACTCATTTTATTAATTCTTTTTTTATATAATAATATACCTTAAAGTATGGTTCTTATGGAGAGAAAATGTAAACATGTACCACAGGCGAAGCTGGAACGGACCGTACATCTTTTACTATTCATTAACTACCTATATACGAATGCTTAAATCGATAAAGGAGACGCTTTTCGAATAGTTGAACACCAAAAAAACCGTATTTCTCATCGTCATACCCAAATTTACCCAAATTAGCAAACATTTACTATAAAAAGCACGTCTGATTCGGCTTCCTGTGACAGGAATTAATAATTCTGAATTCCATCATGTTTGGCAAAGTGACTCATGTTGTCAAATTTGTCAGGAAAACATAGTTTTGAGATAGTATCAGTACTAAATAGCATCATCATCATTATAGAGACTTATTAAATACAAGACTTAGATAATATATTATTTGTATGCATATAAGCTTTATCTTTCTCTTTTTTTATTTTGTTTTTTTTTTGTAGAAAAAACAATGTCAATACCATCGATAGCATACGGCTACTTTGCAAAAGTAAATTGTTCTTCAATAAATATTATTTTAAACAGCTAATTTTCTGCTCCAGTAAAAATGACAGCGCCATATATGTCATCTAGCGCCATTGCTTTCCCACACTGGAAATATTACTGCTATAAGGCATCATACTTACTACCCTGAGGTCCTTCTATATTCCATTCCTAACTATTACCTATCTATCGACAGACATCTCTATTCATTTAAAATTCTCGTGTCACAATGTTAGTTACCCTACTCCTGTGAAACTACTGGACAGGTTATCATGAAATTTTGTATGCCTATTGATTAGATCTGAGATCAACATATATTTTTCATACCCCTTAGAGTCAGTTACGTTTGACAAGACAGTTAGTAATAACAGAACCATATCTTACCAGCAGGAGACACTTTACACTCGAGTCGCACGTTCCTTCCAATCGCCACGCTGTAATTCGTCGCTTGCGTCAACATTATAGCATCTTCTACGTCTTCATCAGCGTCATTACCTGTAAAGGATTCATTTTTATGTTTGTGGGTTAGTATTTTGTACATTTTATTCCAATTATCTATTACTATGATAACAAATATTGCAATTACAACTTGGTAGAAACCAAATCTAGAATACAGTGTCTAAAGCTTCTCCTCATTTCTATTAGTATGGTCAATTTGAACTGTCAAGTTAAACTGATATCGTTTTAGCAAGACTACATATCATAAGGAAACTTACACTACATGTACATGTACCTACATAAATGCTTCAAAATAATAATCTAGTCAAAAAGCTGTATAATGTAGGGTCACAATGTTAGACGGGTACAAATAATGTACACTTTACTAGCCGGATGGAGATTTTGGCATATTACAGTAGCAGTAGAATAATTATTAGTTTGCCTGTGATATCCCATCCTGATAATATTTCGAGTTATTTCCACATTTCGACTCTTTTAAAATAGAAAATATTTTGTATAATATTATATACTTGGAAAATATACAAAGATCTTACCTCCATCAGCATCATTTTGCGCTTCATCATCACTAGCTTCATCAGCCAGCACATCATCGTAGTTGATATCATCACCCTCTCCGCTGTATTTGGTGTTACGCGCTTCTGTAACAATACATATATCATTATTATTTATTAAGTTATTTAGCACTTAAAAATGTAACAGAAATACTTGAAATATTAAAATTTAATATTGGGACGCGTATGAAATAGAATCAGACGACAAATTTTGATAACTAAACGATCCTATATTTATAATTAATAATATTAAAGTTTATTTTTTCCTAATTTCAATCAAATCTATTTAGACTATTGAATATAAAAAAATAATTATTACAAAAAAGGTTGCGGAGCCCTGTATTCATTTAAAAGTACAAGCTCAGAGCTACAAATGCACACAGCTTCTCGATTAATGCGATAACATTTCAATTGAATGCGGAAATGTTCATTCCTTTGATAAGGTGTGCTCAACCTATTTCTATTTTAGTTTGATTTATTGTATTTTAAGTTCAGTTTTTTTATTATTTAGTTTCTTCAAAGTGACGTCAAGTTGACGAGCACGAGACGAGCGTCACACGAGTCAGAAGTGAAACTTCTTTGGCAAGATTCAAAGATACTAAAATCGTCGCCATATAATCGTCGTCGTCGTCCATGACGTGATGGTATTACCATGGCCTTGAAATATTACTCTCAACACGCCTAAAGAAGTTTAACTTCAAAAATATTTGTTATTTAAACTTCAATTTACAATTATGTCTTTTAAACCATTACCTATTATTTTTTTAAAAATCCATAACCAAAATCATTTCTAAATACAGTGAGAAAATAAAAATTATTTAACCAATGTTATATGACTACTTGATTAACAAGTGCTTTGCAACTGTTTGACTCAATAAAGTTATTTACATAAAACATATCGCCTTATACAGCTAAGTAATGGATAGACTAACGCTAAGCAAATACCGATGGGTTTAGTGTAAGTGATAAACGGAGCGATGTTGCACTGCACAATATATCATAATATTATGTATACTTATGGGTTGTTGTGGTAGATTTGGTGAAATATAAAAACCAATTGCATGAATTTTCAAATTGGTAAATATTGTCAAAATCAATGTTTTGAAGAAAAAATAAATTATGAAAAATAATATGCCATGTACTTCATAATATTATCGTCATCATTCTTTGATTATAAAATTTTATAGGCTTTTACGCTGCTAAAGAAATATAAAAACATACCTACTCGAAAAACAAATCCATCTTTTGTCACAACGGGATAAAAAATCATTTGAAAATACGCATTCAAATATTATATTAAAATCACAACATTAACACATTAATAATTAAGTAAAAATCACGTTTCCCGCCATTTTGAAATAATTGACATTTCTAATACGCCATTTTGAAAAAAAAAACACATTTTATTTTTAAATCGCTGCAGCTGTAGCCGCCATCGCTACTACTTTTTACCACAGACCAACCACAGACTATCAGAATTAAATAGGAATTCTGTAGAATGCCTAGATTTCCTTTTTCGTCTAACTAATACTAGACAATACGACATGTTCCATAGAAACTTATTCATGTATACTTGATTTAAAATTTTGTTAACCGTCAATATAAGGAGAATCGATGTCGGCTTCAATATATTTTAATATTATTTATTCATGCAATGACCTAAAACTATATGTTACAAGTTAATTTAAGTATTTATTGTATTGTGATTGATAAATCGATATGTTAGGTCCGTTTATATTATCAAAGAATTTTAATAATTACATACCTATACATAGTTCTATGTTATCTGTATATATATAATATATTTTATGGTTCTCCGCTAATCTCAAGAATAGCTGGTCAAATTTTGATGGAACTTTCAACACTTAATTGTATTGTGAGAACCAAATATGTATTAATAAAAACTCTTCATATAGACCAATTTAAGAACAAAGCAATATATTTATTATGAAAACCAAATCAGGATATTAAAATTGAGAGGTTTTTTTTAAATATCAAACGCGAACGTCCTTAAATGTTTGTTTATGCGTTTTGGAGGTATAAACAAACAAATTTTTACGTCGCGGTAGGTTAGAATACCATAAAAGGTATGTTCTAAAACAACTTATTGTTGCATGTTTGACTATTTGTACCTCCTCAAGTGTTAAAACCTCACCTATGATCAACAAGGCCAACAGATAGATTGAAATAAAACTCGTGAGCATTAAAAAAAACTATAAATAAATATTTTAATTTCAAAGTTTATTTAATGATATTTATCTATATTAAAAAGTAAGTTTTTAGTGTTTTACCTATAATTGTTGTTAGGTTGTCAGAAAAAAAATGTAAAACATAATTTTACATACCTAATCATGTAATCCTACTAATATTATAAATGCGAAAGTTTGTATGGTTGGATGTTTTTTACCCATTTATAACCTATTGAATGAATAAATGAAATGAATAACTTCATTATATTTGCAATAATGAATTGTAATTATTAATTCAATTACGTTCTATTAATAAATTAGGTTATCATTGCCGGCATTGATCGAATTACCTTGTTTTTAGGTATTTTTACCAATTATATCTTATTGATAAAATTTTCAAATTATTTTTCCCACAATAAAATTTATTAATCATCTCGCAAAATAAATATAACTCACTCAATCAGTCACTTTTATAAAAAATCACAGAAAGTGATTTTTTTATAAAAATATTTTCTTAAAAAAGTAAACATATTAAGGTAAAAACAAAACTTATTGAAGTGAAACTTCTTTATCGGGGTTGGAAAAAAATTTAGTGTAACATTTTTTCGTTACGCGTGACATTTTTCCGTTACGCGTGATTACGCGTTCCCTACCACGCGTGATTAGACGTATTTCTGTAAAGTTGCATATAGTAAATTATTTTTTGAAAAATAAGGTCATAAAGAAGTTTCACTTCTTACGTGTGTACACTAGTACACGCACACATTTTTTTTGAATTAAGGTCTGATACGAAATCTGCAAATTATATTTAAATTGCAAAAAAAAACATTTAAAAATAACATTATTGTAGAGTTCTACAAAAATATTCTTTTCCCTTAAAATTAAATACACTTTTAAAACTCGTTACAATAAAGTTTTTGTTATACAAATACCAAAAAATCTACCCTCAATTAGTATATTTTAAAAGGCCCTTTGTCATTCCGTCCGTATGTATATTTATGAGTGAATGTATGTCTGTTTGTGCATACAAATAACTTAATATTATGGGCAACGAGGAAAGACTGCGTGTCGGTTTGTATACGCACGTTGCATACATATGTAAACGGCTGCGCTGTATTTGATGCGATGCTAGAGATATATAAATTTTATGTAAGCTACCTTATTTTTTTTCGGACCTGATGAACTCCTGATTATAATCATAATTCTATTTAATTCCCCGTAGAATAAAATCGTGACAAACAAACACACATATCTCATTACTACATCATACTTATTACTACAGAATACAACCAAGTCGATTTCTCTGTCCCTATGTATGCTTAAATCTTTAAAACTACGCAACAGATTTGGATGCGGTTTTTTTATAATTTAAGTACCTATTAGCTTTCAGATAATGCGAGCGAAGCAGCGGGCGGAAAGCTAGTTTATATGTATGAATTTTGAATAAAGTAGGTCAATGACACATGTAAAGATTTTACAGATAAATGTGGGTAGTTATAAATGGATAGAAAGGATCAAAAACATATTCAGGTAGGATGGTATTAAAACTACCTACGAATTACCTTCAGATAAATTTAGGCATCTAGTCATAAGCTTTTGACCTCGTAAATTTTATGTTTCTATACTAATATGTAATCTATACTCATATTATAAAGCTGAAGAGTTTGTTTGTTTCAACGCGCTTATCTCGGGAACTACTGGTCCGATTTGAAAAATTCTTTACACTGAGCCGTGCACTGCGGGTAAAACCGCGCAACACAGCTAGTGTATAGAGGTAAAATAAAGATCACATTTTTTTGTATGTTTGTATATAGCGAAAAAGATACTCTTAAACTACGTTCATGATTCTGAAAAGGCTTTCAGTAGTGGAAAGTTACATAATGCGTTATGTATGTTAGTATTATTGTATTATCTGTGCTGTTTCTTCCTTTGTTTATTTTATGATGCTGTAATAAAACATAATAAAAAGGCTTAAATCATAATGTATAATATGAGTCATGAAGTTGCGTAAGGATTTTGTCATCATGTGTGATGGATTGCTCATAATACAATGCTAATTTCAATTAGAATAAATACTTGAGTCACACATAAATAAATAAATAATTATGTTACTTATAAAATACACACACATATGCGATTCAGACACACATTCTGTACAAGCTTACCATGCCACAAGAAAATGCTATACTTATAGAAAACTAGCTGTTCCCCGCGGTTTCACCCCCATTGCTCCGCTCCTGTTGGTCTTAGTGTGATGATATAAAACCTTCATACACTATAAACCTTATAGCCTTCCTCGATAAATGGTCTATCTAACACCGAAATAATTTTTCAAATCGGATCAGTAGTTCCTGAGATTAATAAATAGATGATGTTTAACTAATTACTAACTAATCTACATATGTATTAGTATTATAAGCTGAAGAGTTTGTTTGTTTTGTTTATTTGCCTAAACACACTAATGTCAGGAACCACGGGACCGATATGAAATAATATTTCACTGTTAGATAGACTACATAATATCATCACGCTGAGACCAATAGGAGCTAGGTCACAAATTAAAACTTATTTTCTAACATCTTTATAGCTTCGCTTTCACTGAACACTGGCTTTATATAGCTTGTCAAGTGTTTAGGTATCGGTTTGACACTTACTGGGGATATTAATAAGGGCGACATTCCTATCTCTATACATCAGAATTATACCGGGATGAATACATTATTAACTACTTGCTGCCTGCTGGTCTAGTGGGACGTATATTATTTTTGAGGTCACAGGTTCGAATTTTCAATAATAGTTTGGTTTTTTTGGAATAAATACTATTTCTTTATAGATTGTGTAATAAATAATTATGTAACCCACATTACTCTCAACTCAGCTTTCTGTGAATTCAATCAAAATTGATGCAGCTGTTTTGGAAACGAGCCGGAATTAAGCAGATTAAATGAAATATATTTTTTTATTGAGTTTTTATCATCTATTTCGAACGTGAGTACAGACAAACAGTAAAGACAAAAGTTAACCTAGTATCGATGTAAATACTAAAACACTCCTTTAAAATTAAATAAATAGCTTATTAGTTTGATATTGCAGTGGTTAGCGGACTTCAAATCAATAAGTCTGAGGTCCAGACCCTGTTTCAACGGTGAATGAAAACATCGTGAGGAAACCGACATGTCATAGAATCAAAAACGACATGTGACATACGTAACATCGTGGCCAGCGTGGTGGATTATGGCCTGTACCCTCATAGGAGGCCCTTGTCCCAGCAGTGGGAACGTATATGGGCTGATGATGATGATGATGAGTTAAATATTACAAACAGATAAATTTTAATTATGTATTTGATAAAGCGAAGAATACATAAAATATTATCGACGTTGACAAAATTCAATTTATTAACTCAAATATTTTTACAGAACTGTAGACTTTTGGCTATATATTATACAAAAAAAAATTGTCGTCCGTCGAGTCATTCGTACATGTAGGAAGTGGCCGAGTGAATACAGGGCATTTCAATTAGTAATAATTAAACAGACAGACACCGCTATTCCATGTATATGTCTAGTAGGTCAGAACATTGGATTAACCTTTTTATGTGGGCTTTTTATTAGTTTTAATTTCGTTTTCGGATAAATAGTTAGTCATATGTTGTTTTTTGTGTGAAATGAGGTTGGTGTGCTTATCTACGCAGCTATGGAAGCTTAAACATGTATTATAGTTTTAATAATCTTCTTATCACTATCACTACATAGTATAAAACAAAGTCGCTTTCTCTGTCCCTATGTCCCTATGTCCCTTTGTACGCTTAAATCTTTGAAACTACGCAACGGATTTTGATGCGGTTTTTTTTAATAGATAGAGTGATTCAAGAGGAAGGTTTATAGGGTAACGGCACCAGTGGTCAGCCTCATAACAGCTTTTTGAAGTTTTGACATTTGCCATTTCTACAACAATCGTCGAATAAAAAAACGTACAACATGTATGGATTTATTGTTTATTGTAGTTTCGAATCAACGTTTATCAAAAAAAATAATTCTCTTAGTAAAATATATAATTAATTTTAAACAAAAAATGGCCCAGTGTCCCAGTGAACAGCCTCTAAAAACCAATAAACAGCCTTGTTGAACCCAGTGTTCAGCCTTTAGTAAGTATAACTAATAATGAGATCAAAATAAACAATGTTATATCAAAATCAACTATATTAATCACATTTTTATAGCAACGATACACTTAGCACAAAAAAAAATGTATATCGCACATAATACAAATATTATTTTAAACATACTATTACAATCTCTTTGTGTCTTCTTATTTTCTAGGAACTTCTTAATACTTATCATAAAAACAGCAATCATTCTGTTTTAAAAAATTAGCGATATTAGTTATAATATGTCCTATTGATGTATCTATAATCCACAATATATATAGGTACTAGTTTTCCGCCCGCGGCATCGCCCGCGCAGTCAAAGAAAAACCCGCATAGTTCCCGTTCCCGTGGGATTTCAAGATAAAACCTATCCTATGTCGGGTATCAAAATATCTCTATACCAAATTTCATGCAAATTGGGTCAATAATTAAGGCGTGATTGAGTAACAGACAGACAGACAGAGTTACTTTCGCATTTATAATATTATAGTATGGGTTGTATGGATATAATTATAATCAACCACAGGAGGATCTCTTTCGGAGGATTTCTCTGGAGGATACTGTTGTCTTGGCAGTATTTTTAGCTAAAAAAAGGGAACAATAATAACTTTTGGATATGAATACACATAATACCATTATTTCAGGTAAAACTTAACTAACATGAAGTATTACTTATAGATTTAAACACAAACATTCGCATTTATAATTAAAATATTATTTCAATAACATCGTGGCTGAATACTGGTTTTCTAACAATTAGGAAATAATCCCAGTAATCAGCCCCAGGGGCTGTCCATTGGATCTTTCATAAAAAATCAGTATCCAATGGTCAGCCCCTCAAATTTTTAAGTAAACATACAATATTTTTTATCAAATTTCATAAAATTAAATGCTCTAAGTAATCTATAAAGTTATTATCTATAAAACACAATCACATTTCATACTAAAATATGTTATTTCTCACCTTTCAAAAGGGCTCCACGTGAAACAAAAAATATTGCAGAAATGACACTTCTGCTCTTGTCGGCGGACAGCACCTGTACGAACGTGTTTACTTCTCTCCCCTGACCCTCTGCCGCTCCTATCGCGTGATGCATGAACCAATAACGAAACAGAGCTTCTATTTAAGTGCGCGTGATTTGGTTATTTTGATTGCAGCGATATTTATGGCCAATAAACAACGCAATAGGCTGATCACTGGTGCCTGGCTGACCACTGGTGCCATTACCCTATGTATAATAACATCCATTAAATAGTGGAGAAGTACTGTTATTTTTGAGGTTTCTAATGTGATGTCGTAAAAAATTACATTTTTTCCGCTTACATTGCAAACGCAGGCTGAACCCTACGAGTTTTATCAAAATAATGTACTAAGTATTATACACATTGAAAAGGTCTACAGAAAAGTCCGCGATGGTATATGTCTATCTCTTATGGATAACCCACAATAACTTTTTTTTGTCATTTACTTTATACGACAAATAATGGCTAATTTTCGAAGCGATTTTAACCAATACAGCATTAATCCTTAACCAATTAAATACCTTGAATACATTGTTCATTTAATATAGATCTATATGGCCCTTTACACCGTATGATTTAAGTGAATATTTTCGAAGATATTACAGATTTAAAAATTGCGGGACGTAGCGTTTGCGGCTGTACCGGCCGGCCGCCCAGCTATCTATTATTTTTATACCCGTGTGCAGCCGGAGCGGGCCGCTATGTTTTTATATACAACGTTCACAGTTTTTCTGTAGTAGTGTATTTAGTATCAGCATTGCACCCGTGCGAAGCCGGGGCGGGTCGCTAGTCTTATATATAAAAATGAATCGCAAAATGTGTTGGTAAGCGCATAACTCGAGAACGGCTGAACCGATTTCGATAATTCTTTTTTTATTATATTCCTTGAAGTACGAGGATGGTTCTTATGTAGAGAAAACGTAAACATGTACCACGGGCGAAGCCGGGGCGGACCGCTAGTTTACAATAAATACCATATTATAGGTACTTGAATAAATCTACAGGTAGGTATGTTATTATTTTTCTGTATAATTATATTTTCTACATAGGTACTTCATGTTATTGCCTTAAAACAACCAGAATTAAAACAAATAACAACCAACTATGTATATACTATAGTTACAAAAAGTTATTTCACAAAGCTTTTCCAAGTGATTTGCAGTCTGTGGTAATTAATTAAAGCCAATAATGCTGTTTACGACTTTGCCCCACTGCCCCGGGGTCGTGTGCATTAATGAGAAGGAACAATTTAATTAGCTTGTGTGACTTTATGAAGGTAGATTGGACAATTCTTCGGTATTTGGTGATAGCTTTTTTTGTTTTTTTATTTGGGTAAGAATTTGGCTTGAATTTGGTTTGAATTTTATGTTACGAGAGTTTTCGTTTTATATTATGTAACGGATGGCCACAGCCGACAATTTAGAAAAAAAAAAGATTTAACTTGTTTTCAGGAAGCAGTCACAAATATTCAGTTTACTAGGTACTTGTTTAATATCAGTGACTATAGTTTTTAGATAATACCTATACTTACGTTCTATATGTTTATTAGTCAATAACAAGTCAATTATTATTTTTTTTTTTTTTTTTTTTTTTTTTTTTTATCTTTTTTTGCTGCGATCTGTCTCCATCATAATTGGGACAATAAGCGGCATGTTGGACATATCATTATTGGCATGCACGGTATGTGACCTTTGTCACATCCTCATTATAACAGTGTGGTCACTGTGGGCGGACCAAATCTTGAGGTATTTTTCGTTTCAGTCGTCGTGCTTGATGATCTTCACCCATAAGTGTCTGGGCGAGAACATTAGGGTGGTGCGCTAAGCGGTCTTTATATGACTTGGTGTAGCGTTGGATCTCTTGTTTCACAGTAGGGATTCTTAGGTCATTGTGAAGGAGCTCGTTGGGTATGTACCACGGAGAGCTTGTCATTATTCTTAGTATCTTGTTTTGAAATCTTTGTAGTATCTCAATATTGGAATTAGCCGCGGTTCCCCAAAGTTGGATCCCATATGTCCATATGGGTTTTAGGATAGCCTTATACAGGGTGTCCCAAAAGGTTACGTAGCTAGGAGGAGGGGTGATAGGGGTGGTCATGAGAGTCACCAGAAAAATAAAAAAAAAATTCCCCTCTGGGTATTAAAAAAATAAAAGGCATTTATAAAAAAAATTAAAATTTTATACCTTGTGAGGCGATTTTGCCCCCGATGACCTACAATTATTGGTATATTAAAAAAAAATTGCTATTATGCTATCGTCAATAACCCTTTTTCAAATTGAAATAAGAAAAACAATACATATCTAACCAATATTTTAAAGAAAATTAAGTTTTTGTCCAATCAAGGACTTAGTAATTACGATTTCACTCAACTTCCTCTAAGTGTACTGAAAAAAAAAAGTACTATGCAACTCCGGCGAGTAGCTTAAAAAGTTAGGTAATTTTATTGCGATTCCAAAATGGTATAACACTTACTTGAAAAATTCTTATTAGGATATGTAAAGATAATTTTCGGGAACAATACCCCAGCAGAACAAAACATACCAATAAAACAATAGTCTCAAACTCGTACGCAAATAGTACATTTTTAAATGTCTATTATGTTCCTTAAAACTTAAAAAGATAAATAATATTTTATTGCAATGGTTTTAATTGAAACTCAAAAATAAAACAAAATCGTAATTATTTATTTAAACAAAATGCTCGAAATGTCTACCACCAACATAAATACACGCCCTACATCGTTTTAAAAATGAGCGGGAGATATGGCGGGCAAATCTTCTATTGTTTATTGATTCCGCGGCCTCTGTAATCCTCGCCCTCAAGTCAGCCAAGTCCCTGATGGGTTTTCCGTAAACTTTTTCTTTTATAGCACCCCAGTAAAAAAAGTCTAACGGGTTTAAATCCGGTGAACGAGCTGGCCACGCTATAGCACCGGCCCTTCCCATCCACCTACCAGAAGAATCCCTTCATCTAGGAAATCCCTTACAGGACGTGCATAATGTGCTGGGCACCCATCATGCTGGAACCACATATTCCTCATTGTTTCTAGCGGCACATCTTCCAATAGATTTGGTAATTCGTTTTGTAAGAAGTGTAAGTACACCTCTCCAGTCAGTGCCTCAGGTAGCTCAAAGGGTCCTATTATTAATTTACCATTTAGTATTCCGGTCCACATGTTCACTTTAAAACGATATTGGGACCGATCTTCTCTAAGTAGGTGGGGATTTTCTACGTGCCACTCGTGCAAATTGTGTAGGTTCATGTATCCGTCCTTTTTAAAAGTAGACTCGTCGGACCACAGTATTTTATTAAAAAAATTGAGGGTCCACCCTATGCATGCGCAACATCCTACGACAAAATGCAAGTCTCGCAGGATAATCGCGTGGTAACAGACCCAACGTGAACCACCAAACGTGTTTAGTTTGGTTACATTGTTATTGGTATGTTTTGTTCTGCTGGGGTATTGTTCCCGAAAATTATCTTTACAATTCCTAATAAGAATTTTTCAAGTAAGTGTTATACCATTTTGGAATTGCTATAAAATTACCTAACTTTTTAAGTTACTCGCCGGAGTTGCATAGTACTTTTTTTTTTCAGTACACTTAGAGGAAGTTGAGTGAAATCGTAATTACTAAGTCCTTGATTGGACAAAAACTTAATTTTCTTTAAAATATTGGTTAGATATGTATCGTTTTTCTTATATCAATTTGAAAAAGGGTTATTGACGATAGCATAATAGCAATTTTTTTTTAATATACCAATAATTGTAGGTCATCGGGGGCAAAATCGCCTCACAAGGTATAAAATTTTAATTTTTTTTATAAATGCCTTTTATTTTTTTAATACCCAGAGGGGAATTTTTTTTTTATTTTTCTGATGACTCTCATGACCACCCCTATCACCCCTCTTCCTAGCTACGTAACCTTTTGGGACACCCTGTATACTAGTATTTTGTTCTCAAGGGACAATTGGGACTTTCCACCGATGAGCCAGTGCAGTTTTCTAGCCTGTAGCCCAAGATGTTTTCTTTTAGTGAAGATGTGTTTTTGCCAGGTTAATCTCTTGTCAAGGTGGATTCCGAGGTATTTCACATGGTCAGCTTGAGGAATTACAATGTCGTTTAATTTTACAGCGGGGCATAAGCCTCTTCTCAAAGTGAACGTGACGTTTACAGATTTTGTTTCATTTGCCTTCATACGCCATTTCTTGAGCCATTGGGAGATTTCATTAAGTGCCTTTTGAAGTATCTCTGAGGCTATTACTGGGTCACTATGCGTTGCTAAGATAGCGGTATCGTCAGCAAATGTACCTGTGATGACTGTTGTGGGTGTCGGTATATCGGCAGTAAAGAGCAGGTATAGTACAGGTCCCAACACGCTGCCCTGAGGGACTCCCGCCTTTATAGGACACAGCTCGGACAATGCTTCTCCTTCCCGAACAATGAAGTGTCTTCTTTCCAAGAATGATTTTATAAGGTCATATAGGTAATTTGGTAGTGAGGATTTAGCTTTATAGAGTAGGCCTTCGTGCCATACACGGTCAAATGCCTGGGATATGTCCAAGAAAGCACCAGAGCAGTACGTTTTTGTTTCCAAGGACTCCATAATTTTTTTCGTGAGCCTATGTACCTGATCAACAGTGGCATGTTTGCTGCGGAACCCGAACTGGTGATCTGGTATTAATTTCTTTTCCGCGAGTATGGGTAGCAGGCGTGTCAGTAGGAGTGACTCATATATTTTGGAAACGATCGGTAGAAGGCTTATGGGCCTATATGACTTCGCCTCTTCAGGTTTTTTGTTTGGCTTAAGCAACATAATAATCATCCCGACTTTCCATTGATCAGGGAAGAATCGTAGCCTCGTTATGGCATTGAAAAGAGACGTTAGGTAGATCATTCCCGATTCAGGCAGCTCTTTTAATAAACGATTGGTGATGAGATCGTAACCAGGTGATTTTTTTGGGTTAGAGCACTTTATAGTATTGCTGATCTCCTTTTTTGAGAATTTGGGCGGGGGGTTTTCCGTATCCACATCTGTGCCCAGAAGGTTGTTGACAACTTCGAGGTGATCTAATGGGCCTTCATATGGGTGAGGAGAGAAAACGTTCGTCAGATGATTCGAGAAGCACTTAGCCTTCTCTTGGTCTGTTCGGGCCCAAGTTTCATCTGTTTTTCTAATGGGGGGTGATATTCTGACAGGTCGTTTGAGTTTTCTGGTAGCCTTCCACAAGGAGTAGTCTGAGGAAGCGGTGGAGTCCAGTCCCGATAGGTAATTACTAAATCTTACATTACGATCTAAATCTAGTGTATGCTTCAAGTCTCTGATGATGTGATTAAGCTGCTTTTTAGTATTGGGGTTTCTAGTTTCTTGCCACTGTTTACGTAGTTTCCTTTTTAATGCTACCTTATGAAGTACGTGTCTGGGGACAAGGTTATCTGTCCTTGGAGGTTTCGATGGCGGGGTCGACGACCATGCTGCATCTTGTACACTACTATTGAAAAATTCCACTGCTTTTGTTATGTCATCTGCTGATTTTAAACGGATTTGATTAGTAAATGCCTTATCGACAAGTTCTCTAAAAAGTGGCCAGTTAGTGTTTTTATTGTGTAGTGTACATTTTTCTATTTGTGTTTCAGCGACAGTTTGAACATTTACTAGAATTGGGGAATGATCGGAGGACAGATCTAGGGAACCTTGACAGGTGATGTTGTTCTTGGGGATTCCTTTGGTGATGCAGAAGTCTATAAGATCCGGAATTTTATTTTTGTCAGATGGCCAATATGTGGGTTGTCCAGTAGACACAACTTCCAGATTCTTGGCTTGGACGCATCTGAGAAGCTCTCGCCCTCTAGGTAGTATCAACCGGGAGCCCCAAAAAGTATGCTTTGCATTATAATCACCGCCCGCAATGAAACAGCGACCAAGCGTTTGAAAGTAGTCGTTAAATTCTGCTTCTTTTACAGTGTATCTTGGTGGTAGGTATAGTGCTGAAACCGTAATATCGCTGACCCAGTCACTTATTACTACACTTGTTGCTTGAATATAATTTTTTGAGTAAGAGCCCAGAAGGTAGTGTTTTAACTTCGATCTGATAAGAACAGCTGAACCACCATGGGCCTTGTTGTCTGGGTGGTCTGTGCGATATATAGTATAACCTGTTATTGTTAGGTAGCTCTTTGATGTGAAGTGAGTTTCGGAGATAAGCATTATATCTATGTGGTTCATTTTGAGAAATATTTTCAACTCTTCTGAGTGGTGTGACAAGCCGTTCGCATTCCATACGCCAATAATTAGTGCAGTGAATGTGTTTGGATATTGGCAATGACTTCGGTTAACGTTTTTGTCATAATGAGCATTTGGTTCATAAGAGTTGTTAATAGATTCCGTATACCGTTTAGATCGCCGTTAGTTCCAGCTTTGTTGTTTATGGTTGATTCATTATTATTTTCAATGTTAGGTTGTTGCGCACCTTTTGTGACAGAAGCGTAAGTTCTTTTGCTGTTAGAACTATGTAATTTTACATCGGGTTGATTTGTTCTTATGTCCATCATTCGTTTCCTTATAGGGTGTGGTGCAGGAAATTTAATTTTTTGCAGTTCTTGGTACACTATGCAGCCTTTATAATTAGCGGGGTGGTTTCCACTACACAGTATACATTTGACATCGATTGATCTTTCTTTTCGAGGACACTGGGAGGTATGATGTGATTCAGCGCATTTTACGCATCTAGGTTGCCTGTGACAGAATTTTTGTGTGTGGCCATATTCCTGGCAGTTAGAGCATTGTGGAATTTCTCTTTTTGGTCTTGGTGCTTCGATGACTATGCGGCAATGGAGTAAGGATGTAATTTTATATACGTCCTTATTGTTTACATTAGGCTCCAGGTCGATGCTCCACATTGGAAGAGCTTGCTTTGATATTCTGTTTTTGATATTCCAGATGTTTCGAACTTTATGATCCAATTCTTCAAGGGCTGTTTTGATGCTTTCTTTGTCAGTAGATGGATGGAGGTGTTTGAGAATAACTCTAAAACTTCTTTCTACTTTTGGTTGGTGAGTATAGAATTCTGTATTTTTCTTCCGAAGCTCTTTGTAGATGGTGGAGTATGACTCGGCTGATTTAGGTTGTATCTTAACTCTTTCGTTACGTAGGACTTTGACTTCATAGTCTCCTTGCGCGACTTCTTCAAGTAGTTGAAGTAAGGGTTGGATGTTACTAACTTTGTCAATGAACATCGGAGGAGGTCTTGGTGGTTTGAGCGTAGGCGATATTTCAGTCGTCAATGTAGGTTCCTCAGTGTCTAGTACATTAAAACTGTTAGACACTGGTATTCCTGGCGCTGCCAGCCAGTAGTTTAGTTTACATTGTTTGTGACTGCGCTGAGTTGGGTCTGGGCTAGATCTTTGCCTTTTAGAACTATTGGTTTGTGTCCATTCTTGGTCTTGTGTAGTGTGATGGGCATTGTTGTTGTTACTTGTTTCTCTAGCATTGCTTATTAGGTTTGTTCGATTCACTTCCGGGTTAGGTGTTCCGCTAAAGGAGTTGGATCTTGGCCTATTTATGAATATTCCCTTGTGGAAAAGTTGCTGTGTTAATATTTTAGGGTTGTTTCTATCCGACCTATCGGGTAAGCTGTTGTCAATTGGTTTTACGGTTTCGCTCATTTTTGTTCCCACGAGTCGGGCCGAAACATTAAGGTCACTTGTAGTGTTACACCCATTCCCGCAAGTAGGCGTATGCAACGGTGTATTTTTTTTTTTTTTTTTGTTCTTTTAAATTTTTTTCTTTTTAATTATTATTGTAAAATATATTTTTTTAAAATTAAAATTTAATGATATTTATCTTATATTATTATTTATTTATTTATTTAGGTAGTGGCAACACAGATAATATTGTCTATGGTCGTAATTATTATAAAAAAAAATATGTTAAATCTAATATTTCAACCTAGTCTATTTCGAATTTTTATGTTGTTCACTTGAACTTTAAAAAAAAAAACAGTTGTTGATATTACGTAGTACCGAAAAGAAGAGTAATCAGAGTATTTAAATGGAAAAATATCACGTAGGGTGATAAATACGAAGTGTTCGAGTGTCAAAAGGTCCCGCTGTCGTGTCGGAATGTCACGTTTTTGTTTGTTTGTTTGTATGTACGTCTTGACAGATACGTTTTTAAGTGATGATGTATTTTTAATTTATACTAGATGTGCTCCGCGGTTTTACCCGCAGTGCTCCGCTCATGTTGGTCTTAGCGAGATGATATATAGCCTATAAGCCTTCCTCGATGAATGGGCTATCTAACACCGAAAGAATTTTTCAAATCGGACCAGTATTTCCTAAGATAAGCGCGTTCAAAGTTCAAACAAACACTTGAGCTTTATAATATTAGTAAGTACCTATAGATTATGTATTACACACACATAACAAGCTTATACGTATGAGTAAGCAATAAGCATATGACTTTCAAACTATGTACATCTAAATCCGTGCAGTTATTACGTACAAAACAACAATTAACATAAAATACAGTATTTATTAATGAAAACTCAGAATATGTTTAAAATAGTTTTATTTGCGTGTTTGTACAGCTGCGTCGATGAATCACATTCAATTCGAGACCACGTGCTTCGTGTATTTTTATTATTTTTTAATTAATAATTTTATGTAACACCATTTTTAAAGTTTAATATAAAATAAGATTTTTGTGACTATAAACTTTTAAAGACTAAAATAACCTATTTGCTGAATTTCATTACAATATTTATTCTGCGTGTCTTAGCTTGATGATGTAGGTATATAAGCCTATAGCCTTCCTCGATAAATGGGCTATCTAACACCGAAAGAATTTTTCAAATCGGACCAGTAGTTCCCGAGATTAGCGCGTTCAAATAAACAAACTTCGGCTTTACAATATTTATTAGATATAATGCCCTAGAATAAAATGTATTTATGTTATAGTCTACACACACCACCACGTCCAACCTCAATGTAACATTACATAAAACATTTAAAACGAAATAAAAACCTCGTAAAGCGGATATAAGGAAACGACCCGACTTTACGCGCAACTAATTCAGGTCAGTTGGTTTTAGAATACACTATAATTTTGTTAGCACTGCGACTGTTCTATATTAAATATGGCAGTTAGAAATGCATGTCTGTTTAAATCTATACTAATACTAGCGGTCCGCCCCGGCTTCGCCCGTGGTACATGTTTACGTTTTCTCTACATAAGAACCATCCTCGTACTTCAAGGAATATAATAAAAATAAATAATTTGGAAAATCCAAAAGTGCACGCCTCATAATTTTTTTTAATAAATATTTATTAATTATTATTTTTGTTTATTTAATAACAATTAAACCACATCGAATCAGACCCTGAAAAATGAAAGGGTTCTATTCCTGAGCATACTCAAGCGTAAGAGAAAAAAAAAGACTCGATTAGTAAAGTATTTCGGTCGCTATCGTGTTAACAAGAAAAAGGATCCGCACATACAGACACACGGACGTCCAAGACAGAACTTTTTTAAACTGTTTTTTAACTAGTTTAAATAACAAAAATGACATCAAAAATATCATGAACGTTAAAAATAGTGTTTTTTCTTAATATGTGTGTGTATGTATTATCTTACAAGTGCAATGTATGATACATAAAGACATTTTAAGTTTGAAAAATCAGATGTTTTGCGCGAAGTGACAGTAGTACCCACCTCAACGCTTCGCTTATGAGGCGTGCAAAAGAATTATCGAAATCGGTTCAGCCGTTCTCGAGTTATGCGCTTACCAACACATTTTGCGATTCATTTTTATATAAAAAACTAGCGGTCCGCCCCGGCTTCGCCCGTGGTACATATTTACGTTTTCTCTACGTAAAAACCATCCTCGTACTTCAAGGAATATAATAAAAAAAGAATTATCGAAATCGGTTCAGCCGTTCTCGAGTTATGCGCTTACCAACACATTTTGCGATTCATTTTTATATATAAGATTATAAAGCTGAAGAGAGTTTGTTTGAACACGCTTATCTCCGTAACTTCTGGACCGATTTGAAAAATTCTTTTGGTGTTAGATAGCCAATTTATCGAGTAAGGCTATAGGCTATTATATCATCACGCTAAGACTAACAGGAGGGGAGTCACGTCGGTGAAACCGCGAAGCGCAGCTAGTTTGAAAAATAAATAGTTACTCATTAGATAAAAGCCATTATAAAAACAAACACAAAAATAACTCAAAAAGATCATAACAACAATAAAAATAGAACATTTCTCATTCCATTACTGGCAATGACGTAATTAATTAAAAAGCATTCTAATCACACATTATAAAACCATAATCCACGAACGTCATATTGTTTTATAGTCTGTACTCGTCAAAATAACGCGGGAAACAGTACTGCCATGCCATAAATTGCTCTTCCCATAAACGTTCATTAATTTTATGAATAGAATGGCATAATTTTATTATTCACGCCCCGTCTTGACCTAGATGCTAGAATAAAATTCTAATTTAGGTCATAAGCTATATTTGCCCTATGGTTCGAAAATTTCCCGTCTATTATTATACAACTACATATTTTGTTGGTACATATTTCGTTTATATTTAAGCGAATACAAATTATGATGAGATTTTCATCTTAGTATAAAAATAATAATGATTTAAAACTTAAACTTGCATGTGCAATAACTTGTTCATCATTTTGAAATACCTTTCTAAGTTAAATGAAAATATTATCCTTCCTTTCATAAGACGAGGACCTCAGGTTTGTATACTTACAATTTTTAAAAATACACCATGTTTCCAAGCTTTAGGGTTGATTTTTCAGGTAACGTTTCAAAAGCGCAAGCGCCAAATCGAACTACAGTAATCCAGGTAATAATACACCTTATTACATTGAAATAAGGTGCAATGCATATTCCTCCTACATTTAGAAGGATGCTGCGACTTGTGTATGAGATTTTACCTGAACCTTAACGCCATACACATAAGGTTGAAAATTTCGTTAGAAAAATGTTCGTAAAACTTGATCTCCTGCCGACGTCTGGTATCCTGGTACATTTTGCCCTTTACACGTGACGTCATGGAGATTAAATAGTAATTTAATCCACCGGAGGCCTGTGTTGAGGTGAAAGACTTGACGTTAATGCTCTTTTTTCATTAATTTTTACAGGCACATCTGTGATGTTAGTATTTATTTAATTTATGAAGAACTAGCTGTGCTCCGCGGTTTTACTCGAAGTGCTCCGCTCCTGATTGGAGTTATAGCCTATAGCCTTCCTCGATAAATGGGCTATCTAACACCGAAATAATTTTCGGTGCCAGTAGTTCCCGAGATTAGCGCGTTCAAACAAACAAACAAACTCTGTATTTTAGGTCATACAAAGCCTTTTTAAATACACCAATTTATGGAAGACAGGAATGATTTTACTTTATGGTTTTTAATGCCGACTACACAAAGTATTTATATCTAGTAAAAGGAAAAACCAAAAAAAAATTGTTACTAATTCATTGTCTTTAAATCTCATATAGGTTCTGAAAATATAAAAAGCAACTCCTTAATTTATAGTTACGAATTTACGACTTACAAGGTTTACTAAAAAGGCAATTTTTGTATCGATACAAGCATTTTAATCTAAAAGAGTCCTTCTGCATAATATAATCATGAATGACTAGTTATCATGAAATTATGGATTGCCCTATAAAAAAGGTATTTAAGTACATAATAAAAGCAAAACTGTTTATATTACATAACATTTATTTCACGGCCATCGTTCTAGCTGTAAAATATTTCTCTTAAATCTCATAAAAGTATTGCACATGGCCCCTTCCCTGTTAGCTGTTAGTAATAATAGATTTTATTACATAGTTTAATTGTTAAGCTATTGCATAGCTTTTATCTCAAGACTTTGAGCGCGGCGACCGAATGTAAATTCGGTAACGAAAAAACCTTACACCCACTCCAACTGGCACAGCGATGCGATGGTATGCAATAGCTTTACTGCGGCAGTCCTCGGGTGCAATACGTATTATTTTTTATTATTCAAATAATTCAAGCGTAGAGTGAACAGGTACCTTCTAGGGAAGCGCGTACCATCTTAGACCACATCTCAGCTCAACATCAGGCGAGATTGTGGTCAAGCTCTTCCCTATCGTCAATAAAAAAAAAAAAAAAAAATAAATAATAATAATTGTGGTAAGTTAAATATATTTTTGGTGGGTTTATTGATATGGCAACATTAAATTGTAACTGTCAACGAATTTAGGTTATGAAATGTAAGTAAAAACGTCGTGAAAGTTACATCGAATGACGGTTACGCGTCTTCATTTTATTGAATGAAATTAAGTTTTCGAAGAAATTAATTTACTTTGTAAACGACTGACTAAGATAAAACAAGATTTGAGATGGTTTTTAAAGAGTATCACAGTAAACCGCGAATTAAATCATGATAAGTAGGTAATTGTAAGATTAATCCTATCCTATCCTTCCTACTAATATTATAAACTAGCTGCTCCGCGCGGTTTCACCCCCGTGACTCCACTCCTGTTGGTCGTAGCGGGATGATATATACTATAACCTTCCTCGATAAATGAGCTATCTAACACCGAAAGAATTTTTCAAATCGGACCAGTAGTTCCTGAGATTAGCACGTTCAAACAAACAAACTCTTCAGCTTTATAATATTTATTATTATTATAAATGAGAAAGTTTGTGAGGATGTGTGTGTGTTTGTTACTCTTTCACGCAAATACTACTGAACCGATTACAATGAAATTTTCCTTTGTAAACGCGGGCGAAGACGCGGGCGGAAATTTAGCGTAGTTGTAAAGTGACAAAAAGTACGCGTCTAAAATCTTTATAATCGTTTATTTAGCAAGTAAATAACTTAAAAGATACTAGACACCCCTAAAATATAGAGTAACTATGTCGTCCTACATACTACAATTGTAATATTGTGACACTGCTTCCTAAGTACTAAAAAATGTTGCAAATTTTTCTAACAACAATGTCGTAAAAGCATCAACAAAGCATCAACAAACATCAACAAACAAATTTTCAAGCCTTCAATAAAAAAGCAATAATTTCAATATGGTTTTATTATTCTATTAAGTAGCAAGGTCGACTCCCCTCTGTGTATGACGTCATCATCCTTAGGGGGTAAGATATTACTTTAGTTCTGTGACCTAATTGTTTTTAGTTCATAACCTTGTACGTACGTGATGTCTGGTTTTAATATTTTCATGACACATATAATATAGGTACATCTTCTTATATATAAAATTCTCGTGTCACAATGTTAGTCTGCATTAGGGCATGCACCCGGGTTTACCCGGTTCTGAAAAACCCGGGTAAACCCGGGTTTTTTGATGATCTTGAGAACCGGGTCTGAATAGTATGAAACCCGGTTCTCCCGGTTCCGACCAAAATATTAAAATATAAAGTATTAGTTATATTTTGCTGCATTATTTTAACAAATTTATTCTATCTGGCAACGTCAGACTCACGTGCATCGCGAATTTTCGTGCCACGCCTCAAGCGTGGCTCTGATTGGTTGTCTAACCTTAGAAGCTATAAGTTTCCTACGGTTGTAGTACCAAAAATAAAATTAGGCTTCGAAAATGACAAAAATTAGGCTACAGAATTATTTTTATTAGATTTGTCGTGAATTTGAAAAGCTGTTGATTTTACTGTTTCATAATACAGGGTGTACCAAAAAGTAGTGATGAACGGAAGCTGAGAGGTAGAGGACCTAGAGGGCTATCCGAATCATCCCCATGTATGTTATGCGATTTTTCGTATTTTCGGAGTTATGACGTTTTTTTCAATTTTTCACCTATCGCCGAGTACGATGATATTTTCACTCATGCTGACGTCAATGATTGCGGAAGATGCTTGATTTTTTTTTGTGTGCTAAGCTGAAAGATAGGCCAATTCAGTATGGTAACATTTACGATCGTTAGATCTTTGAATGGAATAAAAAAAAGAATTAAATGGCAAGAAAGATAAAATTACCCAGTATGTTCACCACTTCAAGGGCCCGTAAAAAAATAAAATCACATAAAAAAAGTTTTCCGTTTAAATTTTAAAAACTTGCTCTATCTATCAGATAGCTACCCTGAAAATTTCATTTTATTATTCAGAAGGCTTCAATCGAAAAATTTAAATCTAAATGTGGTAAGTGCAAAAATTGAATTAACATGATGATCATTAAAACCAATAAATAGGTGTTAAATTACGAGAAATTTTTAAAATAACCCCGCTGTTGCTCAATGCAAGTGCGACATCACCGTAAAAAGTTGTCTTTTAAATGTCTGAATGCCCTTTTATCATTTTTAATGGTTTCTTCTGCTACTATGAATTTCCGGGTTATTTCGTCCAAATTGTGGCATTCTCTCAAGTAGCCGAGGTCTTTTTAGTATTCCCATTGAATCAAATCAATGGGGTTTAGGTCGAGGGACCGTAGAGGCCAGGCTTTAAGGCAGACGTCACCGGCGCATGCGCAGGCTGCAACGACCAATGCATCTTTCAGGGTATCTTTGCCCTTTAGCCTGGCCTGCACGGTCTCCGGACATAAACCCTATTGATTTTTTTCCGTGGGGATACTACAAAGACGAGAGACTGCCACAATTTGGACGAAATAACCCGGAAATTCATAGTAGCAGAAGAAACCATTAAAAATGATAAAAGGGCATTCAGACATTTAAAAGACAACTTTTTACGGTGATGTCGCACTTGCATTGAGCAACAGCGGGGTTATTTTAAAAATTTCTGGTAAATAAACACCTATTTATTGGTTTTAATGATCATCATGTTAATTTAATTTTTGCACTTACCACATTTAGATTTAAATTTTTCGATTGAAGCCTTCTGAACAATAAAATGAAATTTTCAGGGTAGCTATCTGATAGATAGAGCAAGTTTTTAAAATTCAAACGGAAAACTTTTTTTATGTGATTTTATTTTTTACGGGTCCTTGAAGTGGTGAACATACTGGGTAATTTTATCTTTCTTGCCATTTAATTCTTTTTTTTATTCCATTCAAAGATCTAACGATAGTAAATGTTACCATACTGAATTGGCCTATCTTTCAGCTTAGCACACAAAAAAAATCAAGCATCTTCTGCAATCATTGACGTCAGCATGAGTGAAAATATCATCGTACTCGGCGATAGGTGAAAAATTGAAAAAAAACGTCATAACTCCGAAAATACGAAAAATCGCATAACATACATGGGGGTGATTCGGATAGCCCTCTAGGTCCTCTACCTCTCAGCTTCCGTTCATCACTACTTTTTGGTACACCCTGTATAATGATCCAGTCATGTTTTTGTTTTTGGTATCTTTGGTCTTCGGTCCCTTGATGCTGTGAAAAAGTCAAACTCACAAGCCAACGCATCAGATACAGCCGTAAATGCTGAAAATTTTCGCAAATTTCAACATTCGCATGGGACTCAAAACCTACCTACAGGATACTTCTCATGAACACAGAGCCTTTAAATTTGGTAAAAGTAACGTCTTATAACACAGATAAAGGAAAAATTGCTAGAAACATAAATTTTAAAGTTACAACATTATAAAAAATAGGTTTGTTCGGAGCCCTCGGAGCGCGAGTCCGACTCGCACTCGGCCGGTTTTTTGCTTTACAGTTTGCAGTTAATGAATAAGGTTTAAGGTTATATGTGATATTATGATAACAAGGTACTTTTATAAGACTGATAAATAAAGAGAAGTATTGAAATTTTGTTTCTTTATTAATTTAATAAAATAAGACACAAGCCGCGTAAAATAAAAGGCCCATCAGGTACTTTAACAGTTACTTTTCTTTAATTTCGTATTTTTTTCCGAGGTATTATAAAAGAACCGGGTAACCCGGTTCTACCCGATTCTGAGCTCAATTTGGAACCGGGTTTCAGAAACTTGGAACCGGACTCGGTTCTGCATGCCCTAGTCTGCATACTCCTCCGAAACGGGTGGACCGATTCTCATGAAATTTTCTGTGCACATCGGGTAAGTCTGAGAATCGGCCAACATCTATTTTTCATATGTACCACGGGCGAAGCCGGGGCGGACCGCTAGTCTTATATATAAAATTCTCGTGTCACAACTCACAATGTTAGTCTGCATACTCCTCCGAAACGGGTGGACCGATTCTCATGAAATTTTCTGTGCATATCGGGTAAGTCTGAGAATCGGCCAACATCTATTTTTAATATGTACCACGGGCGAAGCCGGGGCGGGCCGCTACCGCTAGTAATATAATATTATTCGGTTAATAAATAAGTAAGTATTCATTATAATTCTCTAATTTACTGAATCTCATTTTAGCACTAACTATAAAATAATAAGTTCGTATAACCTACTTAAGACCTAAAATGATCTCCTTTTATTAATATTTCTTCACTATATACGGATATAAAACCTAGTACAAGGTTAAAAAATTAATAATAAATTTCTTCCGCCTATTAGATTGCGTTACGATTTAGGAATCCTAGGCCATTGCTTAGTCATTGGTGACATAGTACGTATGTGTTCAGCATTTTTATGCCTTTTCTTTAGGCTTGCGCGTGGGTAGCAATAAGATTATAATATTTTAGAAGTACTAGAAATAAATCGAATTAATTAGGTTTTATTGAGCAAATTTAGTTTTAATCAAATTTCTAAACGATAAACACTTGCCTATATAAAGCAACTAGATTCTAAAAAATACTTTTGCTACACGTCTTATTTACAATTTTATTGAAGTAAATAAGTAGACTGTATGTATATTAGTCTATACATACATAACAGTTAATCCATATATATTGTGCTTATAAATTATAAAGCTCGATTGTGTATGTTCAATTCTCCTACACACTGTAACAGCTCCTTACTTATAGATAAAATTTCGCCAAAAAATCTTAATACTATTATAAAGGCGAAAGTTTGTATGGATGTAGGTATGGATGTATGGATGTTTGTTACTCTTTCACGTAAAAACTACTGAACCGATTACAATGAAAATTAGGCACACATATAGAGGGTAACTTGGATTAACACATAGGATAGGTTTTATCCCGGAAATCCCACGGGAACGGGAACTATGCGGGTTTTCCTTTGAAAATACGGGCGAAGCCGCGGGCGGAAATCTAGTACATTATAATATCTTCGTATTTTATAGGAAATACAACTTATCTAACAGTAGGTACATGTTAACAACAATTATTATGCGAAACACACGCCAATCTCAATTGCTAATGTGGGGATATTTAGCAAATAAAATGACTTCTTGATTGTGACTGACATCCTGTCTTTATATCGGACCACCTACATATAGAATACGTTTTAAAATATACCTTATTATTTTAAAAGGTAACTAGGCAACCTCTTAGGTAAAAAGGCTATATATATCTAAACTTATAGTACCTATCGCGACTCTACTTATTTTTCTCCCGGGTATAACTCAAAAAGACGATGATGATGAATTATGTACCAAGAATAGGGTAAGTAGCTTTTTTATGATGACAGAATTGGTATGAAAAAACATACCTAGTAGTCATAATAAATTGTATTATTTTTAAAATATACTAACATAATTTTTAAGTGATTAATTGTAACTAACAAAATGAGTCCTGGTTGCTTGAATAAATTATTATCATTATAACGCGGTAAAAAAACAGCAAGTACTCAAAAGCTCTACATCTACAAAGATGTAGAGCTTAAAATGGTAACAAAATCAAATCCATCATCATTGTAATATTAAAAGTACATTCACTTAAGGAAGTATTAAGCACAAAGTATCAAACACTTGATGCACAATTATTTAAACTTTAAATACTTCGCGTGACTGACTACATTCTTCTGTTCAAGATAGAAGCTTATAGCGTATTGGATAAGGCTAAATATATTATTCGTATGACCTTAAAGATATTTAAAGATATTCTTATCGTCACAATATTGTATTCACTGAAAAGTGTTTCATATTGGTTGAGATGGTTGTTAATCATTTCAATAGATGGCTCATGGCGCGCGGTGTGTCCCTAAGACACATAAAACTGAATCAATAGAATAAATTCGATTGCTCTGGCGGGTCAAGAGTGGCTGAGTTGGTCAGGCATCCGCCCCGGAATGGCGCGAAAGGATGCGGGTTCGAGTCCCGCCTCGTGATCGAATTTTTTCTATTCTTTATAAACTTATATTTATAAAGCACTTTAATGCCATAAAACCAAAATATCAATTTCAATATTATGTGTAATTAATAATTATCATATCTATTTGTCTCACCTATATTCTACTGGATGTAATATAATCGCGGCTATATACCCTCACAGGTCAAAGTGAAAAAAGGGAGCATGTTTTTAAGCAAACTTTGAATTAAATTTGTACCTTTAAGTGTGTCTGTTTGAAGTGGATCACATCGAGTCGAAAGGAGTCTGATACAGTGATACAAACAAACATACATTCTATTTTCTACCCCTAAGTAATGTCAAAATAAAGTTTGCCATGTCAGCTAGTAAATTATTATAAAATCGCTTCAGCCTATCCCGTTAACCACTACAAACTCATTGCATCCATTGCTTGCTCAATTGGCTGTATCTCGTGACTCACGCTGCGTCACTCGGGTATTCCAATCTTGTGCTCACTATATTTGAGGTACTTAGACATAGTATTTTGAAGATTGGTCCCTGTTTAGAAGCAAAACTTTAACAGTGGATAGCGAAGATTTTATACAACGTTAACGAAACCGCGGGCGGAAAGCTCATTCACTTTACCAGTTTTGCCGCACCTAAATGCATTTTTTATTGTTTTTCAAATTAAAAAAAGACGCGTTTTTAAAGACTGGCCAGAGACATTTATAAAAATTTAATCCAACCTCTTTCGTAGAATTCTTAAAATGGAAATTCCAAATTCAAAATTCGCGCCACTTATCACTCATTTTGTTTTTAATAAAATGTTTGACGCGATGAAAAAAGGTACAGATTAGTAATTGGCTACAAAGTAATCTCACGCACTCATAAAAAAAATACTTACTAAAGCTTCTTAGAATATACTTTATAAGTTTATAGTATAAACTATAAATAAACAAATAGGTATATTTCGTCACGTCATAGTTAACAATGTCACTTTGTAAACAAATCCCTTGAGTATAGGCGGGTTAATTTTAATTGAATTATAAGTGATATTTGATGATAATATGTAGAGGTCAGGGGTTAGTGTAGGAGACCCTGACATTAATGAGGCTATGAATTTTACAGCATTAATAAAATAAATAGGAATGTTTGGTAAAAATTTGAAACACTATTCAGCGGCCGATGTCTCTCGGGAATAAAATTACATTTTCTGCTGTTGAAAGAATTTTAAAGATCGGTTAAATAATTTCGGAACTATTTGGTACAAGCAAACAGTCGAAAATTCTTCTCTTTATAATAATTAGCGTACTTATTAAAAACCATAAGCAAAGTAAAAGAATTTGGAAAATGCAAATTCATTTTTTTTTATAATTAGCGCATTAAAGCATAAAATGTCAATCAAAAAACTGCAAACAATTTGCTATAATTATGAAATTAAGTGCACATTTAGGTACTGCACTTTCCATACAATTTAAGTAAATTGATCAAAATGCACGCAACGCACTTTCTTCAATAAAATTCTTAAATTATCAACGCATTAATTTTATGAGGTAAAATTCCAAGTGTCGTTGACCTTTGCCAAAATGGTGACTTGCAAATGATATACCCATCCCTTTCTTCAGTACCCTTCTCTCTCTGTTTTACAGTTACAGATAAATAATGTATGAACTGGGATTTACAATGTTAAAAAAGGGTTTCGAATAAATTCATAGTAATCAGGACATGTTTTTAGTGTTTTATGTTACCAAGGAAGGATATTTAAGTAGGATATTTTGAACATCAAACTTCTTTAGAATTTTTTTTACAAAACTGCTTAATCCATACTAATATTATAAATGCGAAAGTAACTCTGTCTGTCTGTCTGTTACTCAATCACGCCTTAACTACTGAACCAATTTGCATGAAATTTGGTATGGAGATATTTTGATACCCGAGAAAGGACATAGGCTACCTTTTATTGCGAAATATGTACCACGGGCGAAGCCGGGGCGGACCTCTAGTGTGGAAATAAATAAACATAGACTACTTAATAATTGATATATTTAAAAGATGACAAAAAATAACACAAACGAAACTAACAATAAAATATAATTAAGATATGTCAAAATTAACATACCTAATGCAAATATTAAAAATAATAAGTACCTAGTAGATACACTGCTCTATGAATATTATATTATGCATAATTTAAATTCATACCTACTCCTCATTAAAAATAACTCTAATTAACTTCACAGTACATTACCTACGTAACTAGACACCGTCAAAAATCTTATCTTAGGGAATAAAAATTTAATACTTTTATTATTTTTTACGCAAACAAGGTAAGTACCTACTTCAGTAATTTTTTGTGAACATTTTTAATTTGCCATTACATCTAAGTCATTTTTGGGTACAATTTGCAAAAAAGGGAGGCAAGAATTTGCGAATTTACAATGTCAACATTTATACATATAAAACTAAGTGTTACCCGATTCGCCCGCTTGGTCAAAGGAAAAACCTATTTCTTATTATGTTGGAACATAAGTACATAAATGCTTTTAAAAATTTTTCCTATATCCTATATGAGTGTAAGAAGACGTTGCTATAAACAAAATTTCAAGAGTCTGTGGTCACGGGAAGTACTTACGTACCCCATAGGTTTTGATTCCCTTGCGAATGTCGAAATTTGCGAAAATTTGCAGTATATAAACGTCTGTTTCTTTTGGATTTGTTCTCTTATAAGATTAATTGTTTTCCATTCAAGGGACCGTAGACTTGAATCCATACTAATATTATAAATGCGAAAGTAACTCTGTCTGTCTGTCTGTTACTCAATCACGCCTTAACTACTGAACCAATTTGCATGAAATTTGGTATAGAGATATTTTGATACCTGAGAAAGGACATAGGCTACTTTTTATCCCGGGACAATGACGCAATCCCGGAAATCCCACGGGAACGGGAACTATGCGGGTTTTTCTTTGACTGCGCGGGTGAAGCCGCGGGCGGAAAGCTAGTATTCAATATAAATTTCAGCTTGATACCTTCACACTTTCCTGAGAACAAGAGTCTTGACATACAGACAGACCCTTAAAAATGGAGTTCTTATTTAACTTTAATAGTCCGTATGACACGAGAGACGCGTAGGACCGACACTTCTTGATCCTATAGCGCGGCTAATTCAAATTCCTCTCACAGCATTGTATGAAGCTTTATGTATTCTATTGTTTATTATCTGTTGTTTTAATCTCCAATACGCTCGGTGATTTGTTGGGATTATAAACCGGTTTTTCCCGTGACTTTGCTTGTGTTTTGTTGCGTTAGCTTTTTTATGTTTATTGAATGAGATTTAGTTAGAATTGTTTCAGTTAGAGAAATTATTCGGAGTTATATATTTTCAAATCGTACTGTGGTATGGCATAAGTATTTAATCCGACTGAAGTATATTTTTACGGCTGATTAATTTTAATTTAAAATATTTATGCTCTTATTGTTACGATATATAATGTTCTATTAATGTATGATTAGCTGTGAGGTACCTTGTACAAATAAATAAATAAATTATTTGAACTATTATTTATTACGTTTGCAGATAATTGTAGATAAATATCCTACCTATATATCGAGATACTTTAATCTATCTTTGTAGCAAAATTCATCCAGACCAGTTCAACCATTTATGCATGAAATAGGAACATACATTTATAATAGTAATAAAGGTGATAAATTAATATTATACTATAGTAGTAGTAATAGTAGGATGAACATAATTTGTATTAATTATTCTTACAAAGTATATTTTTATCGTGGATTCGAACCCATTACCTCTAGCAAACTATAACCACCGTACCATTGGATTAATATACCTTTATGAATGGGATTTTAAAGATGAATGAGTTACATAAGGTGACCATTATAGACCACAGTTCACAGGACAAAAACCTGTGCCAATTCAAGGGAACTGGTTGTATCCAGATAGTGATGGGCTGACTGGACCGAAGAATATCGATATCGATATATTGGAGTTATCGATACGCGATTCGAAAAGGTGGAAATATCGAATTATTTAACAGGAAACGAAATAGAGAAATTATCAAATAATTTTATTAGCAATGACAAACCAATATCATCTAATTATCACACAGAAAAACGAACGAATAGACAACTATGCAGTAAACACGTTAAATATGATGAAATAAATTTTAATAATTTCTATTGTTTGCTCATCGGCTTATTGCAAAGTTTACTACCATATAAATAAATATGGTTTTTAAACTGACCTGGAATACCTATTCCTTAATTTTTTTATCACTATCACTGATAAAAAACGTTTTGTTTAAAACAACATAATCAAAATAATATAACATTTTTAAATCTATCGACAGTCACACATCACTACACCAGAATGCGGTGCAGTAAGTCCCTGAATGAACACTACAGTCGATACACCCATCCCTTTCCCACTTAGCCCTTTACACAAGTGCGAGCGAGACATAACACACACCAGATTATAGAGCTGTAAACGTTCGTGCATCGAGATTAAAAACAATCCTTTTTTGGTTTTTCGTTTGATGTTTTGTTTCTTTTTGTATGAGAAATGTTTCGTGGGATTAATTTGCTACCGGTGACTTTGAACTTGGATATTTACGTTTTATTTTGAGGAAGTCAGTTGTAAAAGTATCACTGTGATAATTATATCCATACTATATACTATTTAGAGAAACGGTCTTTGCAGCTTTTCTTTGCTCTATGGTTGTCTGGAAGAAATCGCTTTCAATTGATAAGACCGTCTTCTGTAATTGTTTCATTTGCTGCAGTATTATTTTTTATCGTCATTTTGGTGTGCAATAATTTTAATTATAATTAATTTGAATTATAGCTGTAATATTAAGAGTGGTATCGCGCGTTGTGAATGGCAGTCTTTATTGTTTATGGTTTTGAGGCGGCCATATTGCAAGTTATAGTTTAAATTTAGAATATCATTACTATGAAAGAGCGCAGCTCTTGAGTATTTTGTTACGACTAACTAGCTTTCCACCCGTGGCTTTGCTCTCTAGATGTTATGTCGCTCTAGATGTTCCATACATTCCTTCATCCTTGAAGTTTTGTTTGTTTTGATTTAAAAGTAAGTAAACTATATCCATTTTCATGTTTTCATCAATACTTTTAAATATTTTTAACGAACATCCCTTTTAACGGGTTTGGGGATAAAGGTAAAGTAACATTTTTCTAAAGAAATAGACAGATAGAGTTACTTACGAATTTAAAAATATAAAAAAATGTTGTGTGGTTTTATGAAACCACGGTAAAAGTGAAACTGTTCGAACGGTTCCGAACACTGCTTTGTGTAGCGCATGTCGCGTGTATCGCGGCTGCCGAGTAGGTATACCTACTCGGCAGCCGCGATACACGCGTACGCGACATGCGCTACACAGACCAAAAAGTTTGAGACGATGTAATAAAAGTTTCACTTTAAAAATTAAAAATTATGGATACATATTACCTATGCTTGGGTAATATTAATTTGGGTATATTATCCACGTAAATAATAGTTCAATCGATTATATTGATTATTGGTACAATCTTTGTAATATTAAACACCAAGAGGTTTTTTTACAATCTAACAGAAAATAGTTTAGTTTTGTTTAACATCTACATATCCACGAGTTTTCATACGTTCAGCGCATACAGACAGACAAATAACTATACAAAGATTAATGATGCTTTGTGCGATTTTGTTCAGCCTTGAAGACGATAATTAAAACACGACATATGGCCAACACACGCTATGTTTCTCTTGAAATATGTTTGCAATATTTAAAAGCCTAGCTTAAAAAAACTTTATCTCAATATTGGTAAAGTTTTTAAGTATGTGTGACATAATCTCCAGAAGAAACAAACGGTTTTGTTACTAATAGATCTGTACAATATTCTTATTGAACTTTAAAACTTCAAGTTAAATATAACAACATACAGACAGACCGCCATTCGGTGTTACGCAGAGAGAAAATAGATTCAGAGTGAAACTGTAAACATACTAATATTTATTATTTGACGAGTCAAATGTTTTGCTTAGAAAGTGATATTACAAACGACTAGCTGTGCCCCGCGGTTTACCCGCAGTGCTCCGCTCCTGTTGGTCTAAGCGTGATGATATATATCCTATAGCCTTTCTCGATAAATGGGCTATCTAACAACGTAATAATTTTTCAAATCGGACCAGTAGTTCTTGAGATGAAACAAACAAACTCTTCAGGCTTTATAATATTAGTATAAATTCATTTTGCCTAAAACCTACCACCGAATAAAAATCACATCCTTTATGATTTCCTCAGTAACATTATTTTTTAAATCAGTTTAATATTTTCAAAGTTATAACAAACTTATTTAAATTGTAAGTACAGATTAAATACATTACCACGAGTTGAAGTAAGCTCCTTATCAGATCAACATAATATGTCAGCAGTTATTCCATATTTAATTCTTAAATATTTCAACTTATAATTTTTTATACTTATAAAAGTAAATTATAGACTGGCCTTCATATTGTTATTAATTATGTATGGATAAACTTGTATTAAAAGTAAACCCCAATATAGAAAAAATGGGTCAAACGTTATTGTTTGCGCAATACGTGTAATGTTCCTACACTTACGTAAATAAATATTCATGAAGGCATGCATAAAACTATTTTTCGAATGATTTCAGCCAGCTATTTTCTACTTTTGACGCTTTTGCTTTATCTGTGGTTTATCTTCAATAATTTTTGCGCGGGAAATTATGACAGATCACCTGTCACATTTACGCGCCTCAACAAATAGTTATCTATTGACTATTCACAGGTAATTCCACTCATACAGATATACAATGTCGTGTTAGCCAATTATAGTGTGTATAACGATAGACAAACATGTATTTCTGGATAAATTTACATAAGCAAGATCAAATTGTGCTAACAGGCCTTTCATGTTATATGAATAGGCAAGATGTCGTTCAATCTTTGATCTTCAACGCTACAAAACATATACCACACTCTTTATCTGGCAAAGTAATCTATTCCAATAAATATTACTATATATTATATAAATAAGTATTTTAGCGAAATGCTACGAACTCGGGTTATAAACGTGCGCGCGCACGGTCGTCGACCCCGATATGGCGTTGAAATAGAATGAAAGAATGCCCGCCATTTCAATTTTAACCTCGAATCGTTTCACAACATGTAAACAATAAGTTCACACTTACAATTATGTGCTTAGTGTAAAGGGCGGGAAAAACTGTTTAGTTTTAGCGTAAAAAAAATTCCGAAATGTATAAAGAACAAAATTATTATTTTGTGAATGTTTATTATCATCTAGATCTCAAAGAATCAGTTTAATCTCTACAATATATTTTATGACAGTTGCCCGCAATTTCCCGCGTTTATAATCTGTGTCACTAACTGTCAATATCTGTCAATGTCAAAAATTGCGACATTTCGTCGAACACCTAACAATAACGCATTAAAACTTCAAACCTGGTATTCGCTTGGTATTGACCGCCTCTTACCAAATGACTAACCAAGCGTTATAAATGAACTAAATTGAACGAATGATCGGATAAATCTTCCGATTGATACTAAAATCATCCCTTTAGGTCAAAAAACTCTCAATTGACGCGAGTAATGAATGAATTTAAGCAAGACGCTTATGCGGGTTCGTTTTATACGTTTGAATTATTTTGATAGCGGTTTTTTGGTTAGGAGTCTTATAAATGAAGTTCTAGAGTCGATAACTTTTTTAGTCACCTAACCTTATTTTTAACCAAACTCGGACTTTAGAATAGTATTGTATAATTGTATAATGACTGGTTTAGATTTTTATGTACTTGACAATGTCCTTAAAATAGTAATAGCACCTAAATAATAAAAAAACTATAACAAAATGTATGGTAAGTTAAAAATCTTCAAGATAAATGACATTTTGTTGAGTCAATTTTAAAAAGCCTCCAATAATTATGTGGAATACAGTTATTTTTAAATGTCAATACGTGATGCTGATATCGGTGACACGTTACAGATAATATAAGAGTTTTAAAAGGAATTTACGGATTATTTGTTGTGTCAACAGTCAACACTCTTTTTTTGTTTTATGCTTTGGAACAATCCATAAGTGTTTTCTTTTATAAAATATGTTTTATACTTTTGATCGATTTGAAAATTTCTTGGTACTTTAAACTTATATCTATAAATAAATAAATAAATAATTCAGGACAATTTTCACACACGGCACGATCTGATCCCATACTAAGCTTTCGCTTGTGTTATTTATCTATATTTAGAGTTCCTAAGACTACAGATAACAGAACCCTTTACGATTATATTCAATAAGGGATGCCAGTTTACACAATTTGCGCACAGATAATAAATCCAGTGTTGCCATATTTAAATTGAATACTGTCAAACAATAATTACGATCTTGTTGACATTATAGTCTTTCTTTGGATATGTGAATTAATCGGCCATTTTTAATCCATATAAGGATGCTATCAATCGACTGACTGACATACATTGAGACGCAGATTTATATATACATGGTTATTTTGGATTTAAATATGTGGTATTAAATTGAAATTTTAAGATATTAAATAGCGTGAACAATTCAAGGTTATTTTGCATAATTTTATGTAAATTACAAATATAGGTACATTGATGTCAAATGTAGAAGCTATATCATAACAGAACATGTTTTAATTTTACGGACATAGTTGCGAGCTTAGTTTAGTTTCAAATAAAGTTTGAAATTACTTAATACTTTTGCAATAATAATAATATGTAATCATCATCATCAGCCCATTCGTTCCCACTAGTGGGACATGGGCCTCCCATTTGCAATAAAAGATAATATTACATTACTATCACAAGGTGTATCTGTTACGGCTAAAGGTAGGTGAGAACATAAACTTAAGATTAGCCGGCTAAACTTAGGTTTATTTTCGACGAGGTGTTAATGTTAGTTTGTTCTATCTTTAGCCGGCTAAACTTAAGTGTAACCGCAGGCCCGTGGCTAAAAATGTCGGGGTGGGTAGATTTGGTTACTATAATACATGTAAGGAACAGGGCGAGTGTTTTCTGGCACTTCGCCGGCTGCTGCCGCAGCACGCTCGCTGCGCTCGCTCGGCTCGTGCGGGTCTTAAGAGTTCTAACCTAACCTAACCTAGCCACCAGCTTTCTGCCCTGAGTCGGGGTGGGTAGATTTGGTTACTATAATACATGTAAGGAACAGGGCGAGTGTTTTCTGGCACTGTGCGGGCCCCTCAAGCCCTCCACCGGCCCGGCGCTAACCAAATCTACCCACCCCGACATTTTTAGCCACGGGCCTGCGGTTACACTTAAGTTTAGCCGGCTAAAGATAGAACAAACTAACATTAACACCTCGTCGAAAATAAACCTAAGTTTAGCCGGCTAATCTTAAGTTTATGTTCTCACCTACCTTTAGCCGTGACATATCTATTATTTATATCAGCTACAAGCCTCTATAAAAAAGAACGAAAAGTGATTTTCAAGAAATCATAAAACATTTTAACAAACAAGTTTACACCAAAAAATGTAGGACAGGCGTAAAATTATACTAAGAAGTAATTACAGCAATAATGTAATAAAACTGCAGTATTACTGATTAATTAACATAATTAAACTATTAACGAGCCTATAAATTTTAAATTGTATACTAAAGCTGTGAAGCTTTGGCTTCTTTACAGCAAGTTGTTTTTATAGAAAAATACGTGCTTTTTAAATAAAAATCCTACCAACCTATATTTTGACATTCGAAGCTCTTTTAATCTTTCTTATAAATAAAATTAAATAATTAATAAATAAAGCAAAATTAAATCAATCTATCATACAGTACATTTAAGATAAATATCTACGTATAACAAAAACTTTATAGAACTTTATAGAATAAAAAAATAGTATACATAAAGGTATATCAGCCAAGTCGCAGATCGCATGTGATGCGAAATTGAATCACGAAAAATTACGAAATTTCAATCAAGATTTTAGGCACAAAATTACTATGGTTCCTGCATCTAGTTGACCTATAATATTTTAAAAGCTTTTTACTACTGAATATGACAAGTTAATTGTAATAGTAGCTATAGACTACAGAAATAAGCGCAATACCATCTTTTGTTTGTTTTGAACATTTATGACGTCGAAAATATAAATTCCGATACACGGAAAGGCGCTAATTGTCGGCATTATTCAATTTACAGCATAAATGGCCCTCTTCACAATGGGCAGCATTGGGCGAGTAGAGGCAATCACGATACTGTATATTATGGCCCTAAATGTCTATCGGCCGTCATTCAAGATGTGTATTCGTGATCGCCGTAGTGGCGGCAAACATCGACCATCATTTGTTGGGCCAACGCTGCCCAATGTGAAGAGGCCCCATTACACGCTACATGCATAAAGGTTAGTCGTGTGAAAACAATGTGACAATTAACCTAATTGTTAAGCAAACGAATATTTAATATAACGCGATGTGTTGTGTAACGTTTAATTTTTGATATGGAACGTGGAAATCACATGAATGATATTTTTGTAACGGTGAAAAACGAGGTTTGTTACATATTTATTTCTGTAGAGCGTTCCAAAGAAACATACTTATACATACACTCGAAAGTTCGAATCACATAACCAGCCTTCATTCGCAGTCGGGTAAAATTAAAATTAAATGGCAGAAAACTAACTAGACATGTTACTTATAAGTTTAAAAAGTGTCTGTTCGTTCGCCTTTTACTATGAATTTAATGTAGGGTGTTTGAATATGATTATATTTCACTTATGACATGAATTTAAGCTTTGTTTCCTACATGATAAAGCTTATAATTACAGATATTCAAATTATACTAGTTGATTAAAAAAAAATGTATGCGTGTACTAGAGTACACACGTAAGAAGTGAAACTTCTTTATGACCTTAAAAATGTCAGAGTATGGCGTAACGCAAAAATGTCACGCGTACGGCGTAACGCAAAAATGTCACGCGTACGGCGTAACGCACAGACAGCGTAACGCAAAAATGTTACACTAAATTTTTGTCCAACCCCGATAAAGAAGTTTCACTTCAAAAAACTAGGTTCTGTATTAAAACGCAAACCCGTCTATATACTTTTATATCTATTTAAAAATCATTCAACACTGAATTTAATAAAGTTCCATCCACATAAGTCCTTATAAAGTTAATCAGAACAGAGATATAATGAGCTTAAATAATTCACTGCTCCCAAAACGGGCTAAACCCGCATAGAGATTAAAATCTAAATGACACATGCTTGACTCTATAGTCTTTGGCTTGTACAGATTAAATATATTATCTGTCATTGACCATAAGGCGTGTTATAGAGGCGGGAAAATCTCAATTGTTCTTTTTTTAACGATACTTATTTTTTAAGAAGAGTTTGGTTGAACCCGCTAATCTCAGGAACTATGGGTCGATTTATCGAGAAAGGCTATAGGCTATATTATATCATCACGATAAGACCAATAGGAGCAGAGCAATGCGGGTAAAACCACGGGACACAGCTTCTTAAATGCTCTTTTTCAAAATTTTATATTTTATAATATGGTAAACATAATTATATTGGTTTATACAATACTATGTCCTTTCTCGGGTATCAAAATATCTTCATACCAAATTTCATGCAAATTGGTTCAGTTGTTTAGGCGTGATTGAGTAACAGACAGACAGACAGAGTTACTTTCGCATTTATAATATTAGTATGGATTGAAATAACAACAAAATAAGTTTGAATTACGAGCATACTTAGTAGTAGTTAACTTTAATGTAACTTGTGTTAACTTTAAATGGAACTTAATTAAGGAAATCTAATAATAATGAAGGAAACATACTTAGTCAAGAAACAGGCCACCACGAAACAATTCAATTAAATGAAATGGACAACTGAAGGTGTGCATTAGTGTAATAAGGGTGGTGATACACTGGGAATTTTTTAAAAGTTTTATAATAAACGTTACAGTCTTATTAAAAAAATTAAAGAAAATATATGAGTCAGTTAGGTATGTTCATATTTAAAGTAAATCAGCAATTTAATTATAAATTGATAACCAATTTTCAGTAGAAAATATAAAGTATTTACTATAATAAAATGCAATAATGTTAAATTGAAGAAATTATACGTAGGTTTTAAGTAAAACAAAAATGCTATCGGTTTTATTTAGTGCTCAGTGTACTTCCAACTTTAAGTAAAAAAAAAAACCTATTACCGAATCCCGCACCCATATTGTTTTACCCGACCCTATTAGCCTAATAAATCGATAGTGTTGCACCTTTATCGATAAATTTTATCGACACTTTAAAGTGTAGTTCATTAAGCGTTATAATTAACAGCGATAATTGGAATCATTTATGTTATCAACACATCTTTAGTATCATTACATTTTATTTTATTAATCAGTTTAGAACGAACCTGCTGATTGTATAGATATAAATTATTAGACATTTTGTATATTGTGTAATAAACAACAAATATAATTTTATTATACAGAGTGTAATCGAATGTAATCGTATATATCGTATATAGGTATGTATCGATATTTCTCGTTTTATTTTTTAAGTTATTATTGTCATTTTACTCATTAGGTAAAGGGCTTTCTTTCGATATCAGTATAAAATTTTTTGATATCTGCAATAGTTACGGAATAATCGCCTGTGCACACTTAACGATTACACCTCTTATAATTTATACAAGTTATTAGTGCCTTGTAAAGGAAAAATTTTATCATTTCCATAAACCTAATTAATTTATACCTGATTAATTTAATCAAACCGTTTTATATGCAAATGCTATAATAAAGAAACATTTATTTAAAACATGCGAATACTAATATAATTTTAAATCATAAAACGAGTTAAAAATAAAAAAATAACACTTAAACATCACTGAACAGTAGCAACACTAAATTTAGAAATAACAAAGGGGTGTCATGCGTAAACGAACTTAGACGTCCATCATAAAACAACATTCCGTTCAAATATAATCCCTATTCCTATCACAATATAACACAAAATACATTACTTCAAAAATCGATGCCTAAATAAAGACGCGAACCAAAAATCACACGTCAACGCAAGGAAACCATTTATTCCTGTCGAATCAATTAAAATAATTGATTTCACAGTTACCACATCCACGTTTCTTAGAATTTTACTTCTGTGGCAACTAGAACACATTTAAAAGTTTCAATATATCGACAGAGCTTTAAATCGAAAGTCTTTGAATCAAAGACAAGATAATTATTTTTAACATTTTTACATACAAACATGCAGATACATACAGAAGCTTATAGCTTCATCTGTATGTTTGTATACAGTAATACTCGTTTTTGACTCGCTTTAAACGGACAGATTTAATTTAAACTTTGTACACGTAGGTACATAGGATTGGTGGCAATACAATAATTTTATGAATCTATCTTATTAAAGCATTCAAAGCATTTTTACACGCTTTATATTAGCTTCACCTGTATGTTTGTAACCGACTTCTTTGGGCGCGATTTTGACCCACTTTAAACGGCCAGATTTCGTTCAAACCACAGTTCAAACTTTGTAGATTTATTTAGGACCGATGACAATACACTAATTTGATAAAATAAATAATAGTTAAAAAAAAATAAAAAACACGCGTTTTATAGAAAACCGAGCTAAAAGCGTGTTTTTTAGTTTTGTTAAACTATTATTATTATTAACTACATTATTTATTCTTTATTTTACAATACAAAGTAAAACAAAAACGATGCTAAAGTAAATTGTAAAAATGGCGGCCTTATGGCTGAAAGCCATCTCTACTAGGTAATTAATATTTTTATTAAGAACGAATAGGCAAAGGCTACGCAATAATATGACAATTAAAAAGAAATAAATCATTCATAAGTGAAACTGAATTAATCATGTTTGTGATTCCAATTAATCATGCGTTGATTTATGTAATAGGTGACTTTGATAAGGCCAAATTATTTTGACCTCTCATATTGAGTTACTTGTATGAAGATAGAGATCAAATTATATGGTTAAATTGAGTTGAATATATTTGCTGTCATCATTCAATTTAGCTACGAAAATTAACTTCAGTTCATTTAATAAAAGTTGCTAAAATAAAAATTATTTTCATCAAATGTTTAAATCTTTATTCGGAGACTAGCTTCCGCCCGCGACTCCGTCCGCGCGGATGTCGGTCTTCGCGTGGATGGTTTATTTCTCCATTAACTCTGACAATGACATCTTATTAATATCTATTGGACCCAAATACGGCTAGGCCTATAATAATACGCAACGTGTGTTCGCGGTTCTACAGAACAACGTCTATGGATAAAACTGAAAAATTAAGATAATTTTTTTTCTACGTATTTTTCCAGGATAAAAAGTGTCCTATTTTACGCCCAGGATAATAAGGTATAATTATACCAAGTTTCATCGAAATCGAACCGTTAGTTTTCACGTGATGTCTTCACATACAGACAGACAGACAGACAAAATTTTTTTTAATCACATATTTGGGTTTGATATCGATCCAGTAACACCCCCTGCTATTTATTTTTTCAATATTTTTAATGTACAGAATTGACCCTTCTACAGATTTATTATATGTATAGATTACGACTATGTATTACTATTACATACGTTGAAACTATTTACTTATATATGATATCAATTTATTTATATAACTAAAAATCTTATATTTTTCATAAAACTTTAACTAAAGTATGAGGAACTTTCTAAAAGCTCCAACTTCAATCACTCCATACACATGCATAGTACTGACGCGTCCTAATTAAAATTGTTATATTGCTCACAAGAACTAACGTACATTGAATATTAATGAGATGCGTTCATTGAGAAATTTGATATGCTGTAGGCGGTATTAGGCAATGTGAACTACGCTTAACAATGCGTGTATGCACCTACCTTTTGTGTTCTATGAATTAAGTTTTAAATTTGGAATGCGCGCCAAAATTATAAATAGTTTTTACCACATGTCTGTGGTTTTTACTGCTGGCCGGTTTTGTTTACCTGAAAAGAAAAAAAAAATATGTTTATTATGAAAAGTAATAATAATAGATTTGTTAAATGTGAAATTTGTAAGATGCAGATAAATAATTGTTTGTTTTTTAATTAAAGTCAATCCAACTTAATCATATTATAATAACTTATCTGTCCCTTCCACACGACAACCAAATACAATTTTATTTTTTTAATTTGACGACGCGGTTGGCGCAGTGGTAATGTAACTGCCTACTGAGCCGACGGTCCCGGGTTCGATCCCCGGTCAGGGCAAATATTTGTGTGATGAACTCAATTATTTGTTCTTGGGTCTGGGTGTTATTATCTATATATGTATTTATTAAATATTATATTTATCGTCGCCTAGTACCCTCAACACAAGCCTTAATTGAGCTTACTGTGGGACTAGGTCGATTTGTGTAATAATGTCCTATAATATTTATTTATTTATTATTTATTTATTTGGATAACAAGCTGACAAATTGATAGCACAAAAAATTAAAAGTTACTGAAAGGAATTAGATTTAATATCTAATAAAGTAAATTTTTAGAAAAAAAACAAAAACCGACTTCAAGACTATACCTATATGTACAAATTTAAATAATTTCTGATAAACAGTGTATATGCCTACAAAATTTGAGGGTTTCCCTCGATTTTCCCGGGATCCCATCATCAGATCCTGACCTGGTGACAATGGGACCACCTCTGACGTATGACCTACCAAATAAAAAAAGAATTATTCAAATCGGTTTATAATTGCCGGAGTAATCGCGTAACAAATATACAAAAAAAAAAAATACTGTCGAATTGAGAACCTCCTCCTTTTTTGAAGTCGGTTAAAAACAGCCTTCACAATATAACAGCAAAAACCTCTTTTGTAATAAAAAAGACAACAGTTTCTCCCGTCATAATTACTTTTTAATCTGTCAACCGTTTCGCCATCCGTCAAACGTTGCAAAACCTATAACAGCTGAGTGCTAAACCCACACACTATTTGATTTTCACACGATATTATTACACTAACTACGCCCCACGGTGTTACCCACATTGCTCTGCTTCTATTGGTCTTAGCGTGACTGCGTGATAATTAATAATTATAGCCTATAGCCTTCCTCAATAAATGGGCTATCTAACAGCGAAAGAAATTTTCAAATCGGACCTAGTTCCTGAGATTAACGCGTTCAAACAAACAAACTCTCCTGCTTTATAATATTAGTATATAGATACTTCGATACCTACATAGATATTCTATCTATCAATCAGCATAAAAACGCACATAAAAAGTGAACGAAACAATTCAAAATTTGATCCAAATTGAACACGATATAAATACAACATCTGCTTGCAAATTATCCGAGCTTAAAATTGGGATCAAGGTTAGTAAAAAATTAAGACCTAACCTTGACTTGGTTTAATCATGGATCAAAATTACGATTGCCTCATGTTAACGGGATGTTTATTCTTCATTTCCCGCCTTAAATATAGATGCGTGATAGTAATTTGAGCGATGTATGTATCGTTAAATAGTACCTAATGTACTGAAGAATTTATTTTTTACTAGATAGATCCTGTGACTTCGCATGGATAAAAGTAGCTTACGTATTTATTCACACTTTAATCTATCTCTGTTCCAAATTTCATACAGATCCGAGCCGCCTGTTTTAACAGTAACAAACATCCATACCTAAATTCAAAATAATATCAGTATAAAAATATGAAGTTCGCAATCGGATGAAAATTCATCCCCTGGTTCTACACTTTAGGGGTTGATTTAAAAAAAACGTGGCCTATAGAACACTTGATCTGTACAAATAAGTACCTATATGATTTAATAAATATTTTTCCTGCTATATATGTATAGGTATATGTATATACCTATGTACAGGTATTCAGTAATGTATTTAATATAATATTCTTATGTATAACTTGAATGAATATCTAGTATTAATCATTATAATTACGTTCCCTCAAATCCTTGAAACCACATTTGTTCCAGTGCCAAAAAAGTATATTTAGGGCCAATTTTTCAATCCTAGGTTAAAATTAATTATCCGTCCAATAAAGTATTACACGACCATTTTAAAATATCACCTGTAAACTGTCAAATACGGGCAAGTAGAATACATTTTTGAAATGGTAGTATAGTACGTTATTCGATGAATAAGTTTTAACCAAGCATTGAAAAATCGGCCCTAAAACAATAATTTATTTCCTAACAAATCATAACAGTTTGTGTTATGAAATTTAAAGCCAAAAGCCATAAGCACATAAAAGTAAGATTGTAAAAGCATAATGCTCATTCATAAACATATTTAGGTCACGTCCCGAGATGAATTTACTCGCTGAGATTATATGAAATGAGAACATGGAAAAATTATTATTTAAACACATTATGCTTTGAGTTATTTTTATAAATACACTAGCTTTGCGACCGCAACTTCGCTCATACAGTAAAGAATAATTAGATTTCAAAAATAATGTGATGTTACATTGCGGTAAAAAGAATATGTGACTCTTAAGCATCGTAACTATCTCCAGACACAAAAATCATATCATTAAATCGGTAAGTTGCGACATGACAGAGGGACAAACAAACACATTATTGCATTTATAAATATGGCTAAATTTGGAAATATTATATAGGTTACAACCTAGTTTAATATGTGGGTATTTGGGTAATTAGGTATATCCTACGATTAGCCGACAAATCGTCTTGTGAACAAAAACAATAAAATGAAATTGGTAAAGTATCTCTTGACCTCAATTATAGCTTGGTAACAAAATAAGGATTTTTATACAAATTATAATATATATTTTGCCTTTTAATATTATGTAACTACATAATATTAAAATCGCACATATTATCCGCTTTCAATCGTTAATAACATATTTAATAACTAAAACATTCAACCACCTGTTCCAAATTGCTTACAATTTTCCAACATTATGTTTACAAAATAGACACTTGTATCAATAAAATCAGGTGAAAAGATCTATCTTCGATATACCAATCCCGATATATTAGATAAATACAAAACTATGTTATCAAAATAATCAGATGTACCATACATGACCATTATAAACAGACCCGATGTAAAGAACTAGTTCAGAAGAAGGAGGGTTCATAAATTACTGGTTAACGTTGTTTATTTTTTAAAATTGGGTTTTTAGGTTGAAATATTAGTATTAATGGGTAGTGTTACATTCTTTAAAATAGGGTAAAGGTGGCGTAATTCTATTTATGTGTTTGCATGTTTCAGTATTTTAATTTCATAATTATTACGTCTAACTGTTTTCGTTTTTGGTAAGTGTGTGAACATTGGGCGTATAACTACTAATGTATAACTATATAGATATATTTATATCTTTTAAAACTGAAAAAGTCTTTTTATTAATGAGACTAAACCTTCTCAATCCTTATATGATTCTAACACATATGATTAATACAGCCAAAACTAAGTACACAACACATTATCTACTAACTCATTGCGATAAACCGGGCACAGATAATACGAAAGTGAGAGGTGTCAAAGTAAACAATGACGTTGTATGTATGTTGACAGATGACATAAGTGTCAGTGTGACATTACATGGGCGGTGGGTGGGCGGCAAATGTCAAATGTCAAATGGGAAATCGATCATTAAAATATGGACTTATCGAGTGTTTTTGAGTGTCATTTCCTCTCTTTTAGAAATAAATTTACTACGAGTTTTAAATGTTTATTCTTTCTAAATTTATCCACCTTCATAATCAAGGATATACAGTCGTATATTATGTAGGTATCATCGTCTAAAATAATCGCGTACCAATATTAGTGTATACTTATAATTATTGTTAAATTAATGTTTCTGTATATTATAACAATTCCCATTATAAAATGGAGGCATTAGCAAAGAAATAAAGAAGAAGAAAATTATATTGCATCCAAAATCACGTAAATGAAAAACTTAAACTTGTATATATTTTTGTCTGTACCATTGTCGAAATCAACACTCGATACACCTACAAAAACTAACAAAAAAAGCATGTGTCAAATTACGCGCCAACTCCCGACACTACAGATAACATATAGTATTACATTAACGGATGCACAGACAATGAATCGAATCGGAATCTATTTCGAATGACGTCCGCGTTGGCAGCGCGCCAAAGTCTGTTTTCTATAAATACTAGATAAATAGCCGATAAATACTTGTTGTCGTTCAATCGAATGTTTGGTTTATGTATTGCATGATTTATTGATATGTTTATTGTGAATTTTATGAAAAAAAAAACAATGTTCTTCGCAACTAAATTCGATGATGCTCTTCAAACGGCGCGGGTGTTTGCACAGATTATAAACAACAACACCACTGACATAGACACCTAATAGAAAAAATTCCGATTCGTTTTATTTTTCGTATAATATACTTTCCTGTTTCGAATTGGATTTTCAAACATTCAATTTTCCAACCGGATAATATAACCGATTTATTGGTTTTGTAAAAAAACCGATTCGAAAATTGAATGTTTAGAAATCCGACTCTGCATTGCATCTTTATAAAAAACTAGCTTTCCGCCCGCGGCTTCGCCAGCGTTTTCAAAGAAAAACCCGCATAGTTCCCGTTCCCGAGGGATTTCCGGGATAAAACTTATCCTATCTCTCAAGTTGGATCGAACTGCACATGGTGTGCGAATTTTATTATAATCGGTTAAGTGGTTTAGGAGTCCATTGAGGACAAACATTGTGACACGAGATTTATATATATTAAGATTGTATTAACATGAACTTTTAATATAAGTGTCTCTGTAGACAATTTCACGGTACATAGCTACATTACCATACGATTTACGTACTAAATAACTTTTGAATCATTCAATGATGAAACAATGTTTCGACTCCGAAAATATCATTCGTGAAATGGGTTAGGATAACCGGGTTACAGCTAGTTACGCAAATTCAAGTACACATGAATCTAATTGTAACGTACGAATAAACTGTACTATTTTTACGAATAGTCGAATAAGAATTTCGACTAATTGCACGCCTCATAAGCGAAGCGTTGAGGTGGGTACTGTACTACTGTCACTTCGCGCAAAACATCTGATTTTTCAAACTTAAAATGTCTTTATGTATCATACATTGCACTTGTAAGATAATACATACACACACATATTAAGAAAAAACACTATTTTTAACATTCATGATATTTTTGATGTCATTTTTGTTATTTAAACTAGTTAAAAAACAGTTTAAAAAAGTTCTGTCTTGGACGTCCGTGTGTCTGTATGTGCGGAGGATTTTACCGAAATAGTACTTTACTAATCGAGTCTTTTTTTTCTCTTACGCTTGAGTATGCTCAGGAATAGCCTTTCATTTTTCAGGGTCTGATTCGATGTGGTTTAATTGTTATTAAATAAACAAAAATAATCTTATATATAAAAATGAATCGCAAAATGTGTTGGTAAGCGCATAACTCGAGAACGGCTGAACCGATTTCGATAATTCTTTTTTTATTATGTTCCTTGAAGTACGAGGATGGTTTTTATGTAGAGAAAACGTAAATATTATGTACCACGGGCGAAGCCGGGGCGGACCGCTAGTAATTAATAAATAATTATTAAAAAAAAAACCGGCCAAGTGCGAGTCGGGCTCGCGCACAAAGGGTTCCGTAGCAGCAAATATAATAAATTACAGTTAAATCAACCTATCTCAAAAACTATAAGAGATACTTTGATCAAACCAAAAATCGTTGAAAGAGTTAATTAGCATGCATCACCTCTATTTTTTTTAGAATTTTATACCCCGTAGTTATAAAAATAGAGGGGGGGGGACATACTTTTTACGACTTTGAGAGCTGATATCTCAAAAACCGTTCACTTTAAGAAAAATGTTTTTTAGAAAACTTTATATCATTTTAAAAGACCTTTCCATTGATACCCCACACGGGTATGTACATCGAAAAAAAAAATTTCATCCCTCAGTTACATGTATGGGGGGCCCCACCCCCAATTCTTTTTTTTACTATTTAGTGTCATATTTTTGTAGCGGTTCATACAACACATATTCCCATCAAATTTCATCACTGTAGTACTTATAGTTTCCGAGTAAATCGGCTGTGACAGACGGACAGACGGACAGACGGACAGACGGACATGACGAAACTATAAGGGTTCCGTTTTTGCCATTTTGGCTACGGAACCCTAAAAAATTATGAGGCGTGCACTTTTGGATTTTCCAAACTTTTTTATGAATGTGAACGTTTGTGAGGATGGATGGATGTTTGTTTTCGATGATATTAAAATAATACTAATATACTAGCTAAGTCCCGCAGTTTCACCCGCGTAAGTGAGTTGTTAGTTACTATCCTAATGTTCCTGTTGGAATAACAGTATTAAAAGTAGCCTAAGATACCCCTTATTACATCAGCTATCTGTTATTGAAAGTGTCGTCATAATCCGTATGCACTTAGTAAAAAAACGATTATTTTACTATTACAAGGGGTTTCCAATTTTATTATTGCTATAGATCTATGACCTTTAATACGCGAACTTTAAACTGATAATACTGTATAGTATAGAAATAAAAGCTTAAAAGATTAAGTCTAGTATGATGCCTCGATAAAATTTGTCTGCATGCTGCCAAATTTCATCTGAATCTGTTCAGCTGTTTTCACGTAATAGAGCACAAAACATAAATCAAACTTATCGTTTATGATATTAGTAGTTATTAAAAATACCTTCCTCATTCCAAAGCATCGAACAAAGACCCTTAGAAGAGTAATATCGGCATGAGTTGATCCAAGGGTTGCCAACTATTCGGTTAAAAATAAGTTATTTACTGTTATTACTCCTTACATTGAATTTATATGAACAAAAATGAAGAATATTCAATAATGTGTTCAAAACCAATATGTCTTGCACTAGGCACGCAATAAAAATACTATTAAGATAATAATAGCCCCAAAATGATAAAATAAATGTCCTGTAGACATTAAATAATATTTATAAATAAAGCAATTTTTTCTCTTAAACATTAGGTAGAGTTTCTTGTTCTGTATCTAAACATATAGTCATTATGTATATATATATATTTTTGGCAACCCTGTATAGTCCACTTGAGCATATAAAGGGTGTTCTGTTTCCGCACGTGGTCGGCGCGTGCTTGACTGAGTTGAGTGTAATTAGCTGCAGGCTTGTTGGTTTTATTGTAATGTATTATTGTTTATTGGTATTATTTCGTATAAATCGTATTTTTGTAAATTTTGGTTTGAGTATGTTGTCGTTACTCAAAGTCAATCGAGTAAATTTTTTCATTTTTTTATTCCAACGAAATTGGATTAAATTAGTTGCTAAGATGTCAGATATGTTTTCCTCTTCAGTTAAATATTTAATATTTTTTCCAAGATTCATTATGTGATAATACAGAACTAGTCATAAACTAAATGATAGTCTTTGACAAAAAAAGTGTAAAAAAATGTGTACTTTCTATTTTACTGTATATTTTTGTTCCTTAAAAATGTTATAATTACGTAGTTATTTGTTTTTAATTGAAATAACTAGGTAATCATTATTTGTGGGCGCTTACGACACTCTTTATTTGGTCAATAACACAAAAAAAAAACAAGCTACTTTCGTAAAAAATATTAGCATTAAAATAAAAATGATAACTAAATCTGTTTCACAGAGAAATCTGTACGACTTATATGGAAAAACATGCACTTTCATTGACAATTAATAAATAAGAATACCACGCGAGCTTCTACATATAGGGATGTGTCGATAATTGACGATTCCGCTATGTGATTATAGTGATGTGACTGGAAAACATCGATAACATTACATATTTATTTGATAAACCCTATAAATATACCTATATTTGTTGAAAGTCAAAATATAGAAGTGACAGTTATGTCAAATGTATCTGTGGTATGTTATATCTGTAATGTGCTTTTGGATCTGTGGTCTGAATAAAATAAAGTTAGTCGTTCTTTGTCACTGAAACCGTGTGTTTTATTTGAGGTTATGTGCCCAGCGCACCTCTATAAAAGTAGTAATTTTGTGTCGAGAAGTAAGTTTCGGATTGATTGAAATTGTAATTGTATCGATCGTGTTATCCAGTAAGTTAACCAACGAGGATGGCATCGAATTACCTAATCAACGTGCCCAAACTGAAAGGCAGAGAAAATTACTCAGAATGGGTTTTCGCTGCAGAGAATTTTCTAGTTCTGGAGGATATGGTGCATTGCATCAGGCCAATATCTGGGAAGACGATAGAAGCTGCAGAAGATGCGAAAACAAAAGCAAAACTTATTATGACTATAGACAGCGCCTTGTACGTGCATATCAAGGAAGTCAAAACATCGTCAGAACTTTGGAACAAGCTTAAGTCATTATTTGATGATTCCGGATTTTCGCGAAGAATATCTCTTTTGCGAAACCTTATTTCAATACGGTTGGAAAACTGTGCTTCCATGCAGGCGTACGTGACGCAGATCGTCGAGACAGGTCAAAAGTTGAGCGGGACAGGTTTTAAGATCAGTGACGAGTGGATCGGCTGTCTTTTACTAGCTGGATTGACGGAAAAATTCATGCCGATGATTATGGCCATTGAGCATTCAGGCATCCATATTACAACGGACGCCATTAGAACCAAGCTGATGGATATGGAAACGGAACGGGGTTCTCAATCTAGTGAAATTGGTGGGGCTTTTGCAAGTGGCGCGCAGAAGTGGCAACATAAGAAAAATAAAAATGTGTCATCCGGTGCGCAAAGTCAAGCTAAGTCAAACGTCAATGTCAGTGGTGGTGCCAAAAGTCATGTCAAATGTTATCGGTGTAAACAAACGGGTCACTATAAGAATCAATGTCCAAATAATGATAATTCAAGTAATCATTCGAAAGCATTGCAACGTAAACAGAGTAATGCATTCAGTGCAGTGTTTTTGAGTGGCCAATTCAACAAGTACGACTGGTACATCGACTCTGGCGCGAGTATGCACTTGACGGCCAATGAAAAGTGGATGAAGAATGCAACATACCACGATAAGCGGGAGATATGTGTTGCAAACAACGAGAAACTTCAAGTATTATGTTCCGGCGACGTAAATATTGTGACGAAAACGGATCAATGTGAATATGAGATACCAGTGAGAGATGTTATGTGTGCTCCAGGATTGACAACAAATTTATTGTCAGTAAGCCGATTGATCGAGACTGGTAACAGAGTTCAATTTACGTCAGTAGGCTGTAACGTGTTCAACAGAAATAATGAAATGGTGGCTATGGCTGTGCTCAGTAACGGAGTGTACAAGTTGAGACTTGCTGACAGTGAAGTGACAAGTTTAGCAGTGTCAGGAGATGTCTGGCACAGACGACTAGGCCATGTCAATAGCACGTATTTAAATAAAATGTCAATTGCTGTGGAAGGAATGGATCTCCAAGAAAAAGACATAAGTAAGTCATCTTGTAATGTATGCTGTGAGGGCAAACAGTGTCGTCTGCCATTCCCAAGTGGTTCCAGATGCAATGAGTTGCTAGGTTTGGTACACACAGACATTTGTGGACCAATGGAGCATGAATCGTTGGGAGGCTCGAGGTATTTTATCTTGTTCATTGACGACTTCAGCCGAATGATAGCAGTGTATTTCTTAAAGCATAAAAGTGAAGCGCTCAGATGTTTTGCAGAATTTAAAGCCAAAGTGGAGAAGCAAACGAGTAAGAAAATTAAAATTTTGAGAAGTGATAATGGTTGTGAATACTGTAATAAAGAATTTGACACATTTCTCAAGAATGAAGGTATTATACACCAAAGAAGTAATCCGTACACACCCGAGCAAAATGGTGTATCGGAACGGAATAATCGTACTGTGGTGGAAAAAGCGAGATGCTTATTGTTTGATGCGAAGTTAGGCAAAGAGTTCTGGGCAGAGGCGACACATACTGCTGTGTACCTACAGAATAGAACAGTACTTCCATCATTGAATGATAAGACTCCATTTGAAGTCTGGTTTGGTCATAAACCAAATGTGAGCCATCTCAGGATATTCGGTAGCAGTGTGATGGTACATGTGGCAAAGGCAAGACGTCAGAAATGGGACAAGAAAGCTGAAAAACACATCCTTATCGGATACCCTGATGATATCAAAGGATACAGGATATATAATCCAAGGACAAAGTGTATTACAACTAGCCGAGAGGTCATTATAATGGAAGAGGATAAACATCCAGATATCACTATCCCAATTATTGAGAATGAGAGAAAGGAAAACTCATGTTCAGTGGGAGACATAGAAGATAAGGAGACATCAACCTTAGAAAATGTCACCGGTGCGGATGAAACCATAATAACTGATGAAACGCTAGGTTTGTCGGATAAAGACTATATACCAAGTGATTACGAAGATGCTTCTGATTTGCCGGCACGTCCCAAGTCTACCAGGATAAGGAAAAAGACAGAAAGATACATAATGACTAATATGTGTGTCTCTGAGGAGTTTGATAATGCCGATGGTTTGTCAATAGAAGAGGCTTTACAAGGAGATGAAAAGGACCAGTGGTTGTTAGCGGTAAAAGAGGAACTTCAGTGTTTTAAGGACAATGATGCATGGGAGTTGGTGAATAGGCCTACGCATGGTGAAACTATAGTGAAGTGCAAGTGGGTTCTTAAAAAGAAGTGTGATTCAGAAAATAATGTGCGTTATAGAGCTAGGCTTGTAGCTAAGGGGTGTTCTCAAAAGTATGGTGTGGACTACAGTGAAACATTTTCCCCTGTTGTGCGGCATACAACACTTAGGTTACTTTTTGCATTGTCAGTACAGTTGAATCTAGAAGTTACACATTTTGATGTAAAAACTGCTTTCTTGAATGGGGAACTGGCTGAGACAATATATATGCAGAAACCGGTTGGTTATGCTTGTTCAGATAATAGTAAGGTGCTTAAATTGAAAAAAGCTATATATGGTCTCAAGCAGGCATCCCGGGCTTGGCATAAGAAGGTAGATTCTTGTATGTTAGTTGATGGTTATATTAAGTCAAAAATAGAGCCATGTTTGTATATTAAAATTGTTGGTAATAGTAGAACTATTGTAGCTTTGTATGTCGATGACATGTTTGTTTTTTCTAACAATAGAGCTGAAAATAAACACCTTAAAAACATGTTAAGTAAAAATTTCCAGTTAAAAGATTTAGGTATTATTAAGGAATGTTTAGGAATGTCTGTAAGTTTTAATAAGGAAAAAGGAACTGTTACGCTAAATCAGAAGAAATATATAGATAAATTATTGTCTAAATTTTGCATGACTGATTGTAAGCAAGTAAATACTCCTATGGAGGTCAATTTAAAATGTAAAAAAGAGACTACTTGTAGTAGCCAAAATCCTTATCAGCAGCTTGTCGGAAGCTTAATGTATTTAGTTGTTCTTACACGACCCGACATAGCATATGCGGTGTCTTATTTAAGCCAGTTTAATAATTGTAATACTGAAGAACATTGGCAGTATGCAAAGAGAGTGTTAAGATATTTAAAGAAAACAAAAGATTTAGGCTTGAAATATTGTAAAGGTAATAATAATAATATTGTAGGTTATGTAGATGCAGACTGGAGTAATGATATTAATGATAGGAAATCATATTCTGGGTATTGTTTTGTTTTGTCAGGATCAGTAATATCTTGGAGTTGTAGTAAACAAAAATGCATTGCTTTATCTAGTACAGAGGCTGAGTATGTATCAATCTCAGAAGCATGTAAAGAGGCAGTTTACTTAAGGAATTTGCAGAATGAAATTACCCAAAATTGTATACTATTACTTTATTCAATGATAGTATGAGTGCTCAGAAATTGTTATCTAACCCAGTTTTTCATAATAAAACAAAGCATATAGATGTCAGATATCATTATTGTAGAGAAATAATAACCGAAAACATTGTTAGTGTTGAATATATGTGTACATCAGATATGCCAGCAGATTTGCTCACAAAGAGCTTAGGCCCTATTAAACATTACAAACATTTAAATACTCTAGGTATTGTTGAAATATGAATTATGTACTTTTGTTTTGTTTGTGATTTTCTATATTTTGAGTGGGAGTGTTGAAAGTCAAAATATAGAAGTGACAGTTATGTCAAATGTATCTGTGGTATGTTATATCTGTAATGTGCTTTTGGATCTGTGGTCTGAATAAAATAAAGTTAGTCGTTCTTTGTCACTGAAACCGTGTGTTTTATTTGAATATTTATATTTATTAGTTACATGCCATTGCCAAATAATTTGCAAGGTCTAGTACGAAGGAAATTGTTTCATAAGATAATAAATGAGTAAACAGATGAATATGACATTATATTATCCAAGTAAAAGAAAAAGAAATCTCTATTTTCGTTCCTAGAATTCCCTTCAAATATCTTCTAATAACTCAGGCCCCGGAATCACAGCCACAATAGAAAATCTATTGTGTCGTGGACCGATCGGGCCGTTCGGGGCTCAATGGGTTAATGAAGATAACTAAAATTTATACATGGCATCAGAGTAAGAAATTTACAGTAATTTATTGAACTAATATATTCATAAAAAGCAAATAGATTTGTTTCGTGGTAATAGTCCCGCCCACAATGATTAATCAATATGGTTTTTTGCTCTCTAGATAATTAAGCTACAAAAGATACTAACGTTTGAATTATCGTAAGTAAATGTTATAGATAACCTTCTGTATAGTTTTTGAAGTAAGTAAGTAATTCTCTTATAGCTAACATACACAATCAATGCATTTTATCACCAATTAGAATCAAACTTATCAGTTTATCTATCACACTTCCTTATCGACGTTTTCTTTATCGAAATCTTACCCACTTATCGATATCGATCACATCACTACACAACGAGTGCATCCATATTAGGTCGTAGGACGTCTATGTCCAGGTTTTTATCTCCTTTTGTGTTAACTTTCCCTCAATGACCTAGATACAGTGAGTCAGTATGTCGTATTAGAATCGAATGTTAATTTTACTTTCTAGTTTTTTCTGTCTATTTTTAATATTTCAGATAAGGCAATGATTTCTATTGTTGGATATTGGGTTGACTTTTTAATGAGCTTGATTCGTGCATATATTTTGACTTGTAAAGTGTCTCCAAAAGCAGGTTATTAAATTGATAGGATAATAATAACTAGAAATTTAAGGCGATTATAATGTTCATATGTGGTTTTAAACGCGATTTATTAATTTATGAGCTGATATTTGAAATGCTCAGTTAAGATAGAGCTAGAGCAAGAGCATTATTTCGTGATCATTTCACTAAAAAGTGTAAGCGAAAACCCGTTTTTTGTAATTATTCACGTAACATCATTAAATTTCGCTCAGAATTGGATTATAATTTATAACCTATATTCGTTTATATCGAAGCAACACGCGAGCGAAACCGCGGGTTCCAACTAGTCATAAACTCAATGATGTCATACGTCGGTTCGTTACAAGTTAAGCCAGTGACTGTCGTGTACTGTTTTTCTGTATTACAACAGTCGGCTAATTTCGTTCATTACTCTGCAATTACGTCATTGAATGGACCAATGCCAGATCGTAAAACTTGGTGGCATAACGTATTCGAAATTTGAATTCGGTGAATTTTATATTATTATGCCAATAATTTAGCTTAAATGGAAGTTGTAAAAAATGTTTTTTGTTTTGGAAATTATGCGTCACTATCTTTTCGTTATTGAAAATAATTATTGTTTTATATAAAGATGATTTTTTGTACTTATGTTTATCCGCACACACATTTTAATTTATGTTTTTAATAATCTGACAGGTCTTCCGTTTCCATAAAAGCTTGGAATCTTGAAACTTGTGTAAATAAAAGAGTATTAAAAATATTTAATACCAGCGGTCCGCCCCGGCTTCGCCCGTGGTACATATTTCGCAATAAAAGGTAGCCTATGTTCTTTCTCTATGGATCTAAAGATTATCTGTGCCAAAGTTCATCAAAATCGGTCCAGTAGTTTATGCTTGAAAACCATACATACATACATACAAACCTTTCCTCTTTATAATATTAGTATAGATTTACACTTACGTTCCTTGGATATACGCCCTAGTTTATTTAAGGGCCTCTAAATAAACTATACAGGGTGCTCTTACTTTTAAAGGTAAAGGTCGATAAAATCAATTTATTATTTTTAATAAACGAAAAATTCTTTATTGCACACAAAAATACAATATTACAAATTAAGAGTGATACAAGTTATAATATGTAATATGTACAGAGGGCGGTCTTATTGCTGCAAGCGATTTCTGCCAGACAACCCGAAAAACCATAAGGATTACATATTTTATGGTGGTGGTGCATTACATTTAGGTTACATATTATTTTTACTTAGTATTGAGAGCCATGTTAAAACATAATCTTCATCCATATATATTGCTTTTGTAATTTTCGAATGATATAATTCAAAAAGCGATTTATTTTTTAACGATTTTAAAACCAGATTAATTACACTATAACAAAAACTTTACATAGAGAACGTAACAGTTTAACTAAGGTTAAATTAACCTTGCGGTTAAGTTGTTTATAGTTTACTCACGATCACTTGAAGTTAAATTTAACTTGATTTAAACGATCTTCTGTGCTTATGTTTAGATCGCTCTGAACTTTAAATTGATTCAATTTGAATCTAAGATGATATGTTTTAAAACTATCTATTTTCGACGGTTAGACAGACAGACGAGTCAATAAAATTCAATTCTGAATTTGTCAGTAAAATAACGAAATGAGAAAGTTTGGATGAATCTTCTTATCAATTAATTACGCTAGAATGACTGAACAGATCAAGATAAAATTTGACACAACGATAGATTGTCAAACATGTTATTACATATTATCTAACTTCCAAGCGTTTGTCGCAAAAAAAATAACGACAGTTTTAAAATTCTTAAAAATTATTTTTTCGTACATAACCCTCTTTTTAGCATGTCGGTCAAACACTCAATGAAACTACTAAGCTTACATATATGGTTCCTGAAAATCATACATCCACATATGCGACACCAGATGTTGAACAGTGTCCATTGTATCACGTCACGATTTTCAGAATGAGTTGACCTATTTAACTCAAGATCAAATCGTGATTGGAAATGAGGTCTCTAAGCTAAGTAGTGCTTTGTCGGAGATGTTACGTCGATAAGTTTACTGGAGAAATTAGGTCGAGGCGTATAGTGTTGATAGGAATTACGCTGAGTCAATAAAAACTATGAGTAGTTCTTTCTGTTCTGTTGTACAGAAAGCTTTCTAAGAAAGCATTAAATATTAAGAGATTATATATAAACTTTAGCATGTGAACGGTTTTTATTGTAATATATATACATACTAGGTTTCCGCCCGCGGCTTCGCCCGCGCAGTCAAAGAAAAACCCGCATAGTTCACGTTCCCGTGGGATTTCTAGGATTGCGTCATTTTCCCGGGATAAAAAGGTAGCCTATGTCCTTTCTCGGGTATCAAAATATCTCCATACCAAATTTCATGAAAATTGGTTCAGTAGTTTAGGCGTGATTGAGTAACAGACAGACAGACAGAGTTACTTTCGCATTAATAATATTAGTATACATATGTGTATATGAAAAAATTAACAATTTGGTGATGAATCGGCTAATCATCACATTTTTAACATACGCACACACACACAAAAGTTTACTATCGTTATATCTATCTACTTATTATTATGTAGGTATAATTAAATTACAATTTTGCTATACCTATATTTATTTACATCAATTATACGATGTTTATATCCTGCAGTGGACGTCCTGAAAGGCTGGCACGAACGAACTAACAAAGTACATATATATTAAACTTTCTACCTTTAAACAAATCCACTATTTGATAATAATTCTCGTAACGTATTACGCAATGGAAACACACGAGATAAAGCTTACAATTAGGTCACACCAGTACTGGGTGTAATTTCATAATTCATTTTATTTGCTTGTGTTTAACACATGGGGATTTTAAACGTTCTCTGGATAATTTGTATCTTGAAAATGTCTTCACTATTTTGCAAATGTTTATTTAAAAACATTTAAGCGTATAAAACTCGTAAAATGTTACAGTTAACAGATAATTTTTTAATTTTCAGGAATAATAAACAATTTGATCCTTTCTTCTTCCTTTCATTGAATCTTATAAAACTATCATCGCATTTTATCAAAAAAGTATCAGCAAAAACATTATTTTATGATGAACTAGGTTTCCGCCCGCGGCTTCGCCCGCGCAGTCAAAGAAAAACCCGCATAGTTCCCGTTCCCGTGGGATTTCCGGGATTGCGTCATTTTCCCGGGATAAAAAGTAGCCTATGTCCTTTCTCGGGTATCAAAATATCTCCATACCAAATTTCATAAAAATTGGTTCAGTAGTTTAGGCGTGATTGAGTAACAGACAGACAGACAGAGTTACTTTCGCATTTATAATATTAGTATGGATTTAATAACTCATTATATTTAGGTACTTAGTATAAGCAATTTATATGCTCGATAACTATTAACATAGCTTTAAGATATATTAATTTGGTTAACTTATCTGCTAGTTGCAGTTACAAAAAATGTATGAAAATGTTCGTCAAAAGATGTTAACTATCAGTGATTTCATCAAAAAACGAAAGTTGTCCTTAATAATTAAAATTGTATATGGTCCGGGAGCCAGCAGCAGATTTTATGACCAAGTTCCTCTCAAGCGGTAATTAGTAAAATGCATCAAAGTATAGTATTATGAAGCCTCGTGATTCGTGAACGTCAGCTGGAGCTCGGTTGGGGGGAAGAGCGGTTGTAGCCTCCCGTATCAGCTGACGGTTTTTCCACCAAGATACAGCCAGCTGACATATATATTTATCCACAGTTACATATAAGCTATCATCAGGTAAATTTTTGTTTGAGAGGAAATAACGGAAAATAAATTTTTCTTTAAATTTAACTTTCATGTTCGAGACACCAGCTGACGTATAATACACCATGTTGTAACCAGCTGACTATTTTTTTTCGTTGAGATATTGGGTTAGCTACAATTTGACAAATTTTTAGCTGAGAGGAAATGAATGAATGAATGTATTTTTTTTCCTATGTGCGTGGGAGGCTACAACCGCTCACCCCCCCAACCAAGCGCCAGCTGACGTTCACGAGGCTTTATAATACTATACTCTCATGCGTCTGACGAATTATCTCTTGAGAGGAAATAGTTAACCAAATTTGCACCTGGCTCCCTAACCAACACAAATAGATTCCAATAACTATTACAAACGCATATAATAATTGTTGAAAATAATTTCAGAGCATTAATTTGTCCGGTTCAACCCAAAAACAATAACGAAGCCAATTATTGACCACACCTTGTCTCCCGACCGTGACGAATGGAGGTAAATTGAGATGTTGTAGTAGGGTGGCCTTAACTATATATTCATATATGTACTAGCTGTGCCGCGCGGTTTCACCCGCGTTTAAAAAAAACCCGCACAGTTCCCGTTCCCATGGGATTTATGGGATAAAAGCTATCCTGTGTTAATCCAAGTTACCCTCTATGTGTGTGCCAAATTTCATGAAAATCGGGTTAGTAGTTTTTACGTAAAATAATAACAAACATCAATCCATCCATGCATCCTCACAAAATTTCACATATACATATAAGCGGTCTAGCGGTCCGCCCCGGCTTCGCCCGTGGTACCTACATGTTTTATCTCTCAAGTTGGATCGAACTGCACATGGTGTGCGAATTTTATTATATGTAATCGGTTAAGTGGTTTAGGAGTCCATTGAGGACAAACATTGTGACACGTGATTTATATACAGGGTGTCCCACTGTTGCAGTTGGTATACTAAGCTCAAAGGAGGTTATAGTTTTGAATACGCTGAGTACGTAAAAAATAATTAAAAAATTCCTGACGCATTTTTTTTTCAAAAAGATGAATTCTTAAAACTCTATGTGTACACCCATAACAAGCAACCCACCCAACTTTGCCACCAGCACGTGAGCTATCGTTTAAGATTATGTTTTCATAGACAAAATGCTCACATTAGAGGAGCGGTATATGCCGGCTGCGCGAAGCTAGAGAAGAAAACATAGATTTTCAGGTAAAATTTAGCGAAAAATTTTTGATGTAATTTTCTTTTTTAAGTATTTTTTACGTGATCAGTATATGCAAAACTACAAGTCCCTTCGCGCTTAGTATACCAATAGTGGGACACCCTGTATATTAAGATTAGTAGGATGTTTCCGGCAAGTAAAATACATTTATTCTTTAAACATACATTTATTACATAAAGCACTAATGGTGTAAAAATTCCGGTTTCTGATCAACACAATCATCACTAAGTATCGGTACTTCACTATTACTCTCTGAAAACGACGGACATTCGTATGGAGAATCTGATGCTAATTGCTGCAATTCCATTTCTGACACCAAACAAAATACCTTATTTTTCGCCACCGCTTGTAAGTATGGCGGAAACTTCTTAACCGTATCAGATATGTTTAAGAAAAAGTGATCTAACGCGTCATGTGTTAAAGACGGGTTTAGCTTGTCTCGGAGCAATTTTTCGATTAACACAGATGATGGTGATAGCTCTCGCTTACGCTTTATTATCTTCGCCCTCTTTATATATTTTGTTTGTGGTTCATCTTCAGCGCATTCTTTTGATGTTGTAGCTATACTATTATCAAGGGGATCGTCAGTTCTAGGCAAGAGCATGGATTCGAATTCATTGTATAGCTCTTGTTTTTCATCTAGATCTGTATATTGTTTATCTTCGTTTGTATTCTCTATTGAATCTTGTACTTTCCTTTCCAAAAAAGGAGCTACGAATGCCATTTCACTTTCGTACTTCCACAGTTTTATGTTCTTCATCGCTTGATCGGTTTTAACTTTTCTTTTCTTTAACGCTCTTCTATACGCGTCTCTGAGAGCTTGCCATCTTTGCTTACATGATACAGCTGTGAAATAATATGTACTTTAAAATCAATAATGACTAATAAATAAATATTTAACTTAAGAGCTGAGAACACAATTAAGCAAGATTCACGCTACACCAAATATACGATCAAATTTTTTATTGTAAAAGCTTTTAGCCCGCGGCTTCGTCCGCTTTGTGTAAAACGTATTTCCCCGATTTCTTGGAATCTACGAATGCTACCTGAGGTTATCATACCTTTTTACATAGCTAAGAAAATGCACATGTTTTTTAAAACATCTGCAGACACATTTTCATAGAGATTTTTTTCAATATCTTTGTTTAAAAAAAGTTAATTACTTTAATGTTATTTTTAGTTAAAAGCCATTTCTTTGAATTTTTTTCAGCGATATGGATTTTTATTGCTGAGAATTATTGTTTAACTCAACCTTTACATAAAAACTCAAAAAAACCCAGACCAAACAAGTAAAATAAAAAATTAAACGCTAAATGCGACGATAAAGTGGCATTTTCAAGAAAAAAATTAAAATTGCAATAACTCTTCAACGGCTAACTTTTGGATATGGTATTATAGGATCAAATCAGTTTGTTTTGACCCCTACTACACGCTCTTAACAGGAATAGGTCGACTTAACCTGTAACCCTGTATATACTAATATTATAAAGCTGAAGAGTTTGTTTGTTTGTTGAACTACTGGTCTGATTTGAAAAATTCTTTCGGTGTTAGATAGCCCATTTATCGAGGAAGGCTATATATAGGCTATATATTATATATACTACTAGCTTTCCGCCCGCGGCTTCGCCCGCGTTTTCAGAGAAAACCCCGCAAACCCCTTTCCTGTGGGATTTCCGGGATAAAACCTATCCTATCTCTCAAGTTGGATCGAACTGCACATGGTGTGCGAATTTTATTATAATCGGTTAAGTGGTTTAGGAGTCCATTGAGGACAAACATTGTGACACGAGATTTATATATATTAAGATATATCATCACGCTGAGACCAACAGGAGCGGAGCAATGCGGGTGAAACCGCGCGGCACAGCTAGTAAATTATATACTAAAACCTTCCTCTTGAATCACTCTATCTATTAAAAAAAACCGTATCAAAATCCGTTGCGTAGTTTTAGCATACATAGGGATAGAGAAAGCCTTTATTTTATACTATGTAGTGATTGTATACTTTTTGTATGAAGTGATTCATGCCTGACCGTGGCTCGGCCGTGCACGGCCCGGCCCTTGCACGGTGTAGCGATACATGCTTTATGATTTAAGAAGACTCATTTTATTTAACAAATTATTGCGTTAATTTTATTATTTTGTAATGTATTGCAAATGAATACAAAAATTGATATTTTATACTTTCTGAATATTATTTTTACATGAACTCGTCCGGATCGGTATTCCTGAAAAATTTAGTTATGCCCTATAAAACTAGGTCATCGAAAGGCGGAAGGATAATAAACGACTTTGCCTGTATTTATGTGTTACATAGAAAAATATTGTAAATGTACTCTACTTACCTAATCTAATACACCTACACTTTAATAAACATAGTAATAACAAAAATCCTACCGGACTGTTTCATTTGATTCCCGATTTCTTTCCACGCTATTTCCTTCTTGATATTATCCATATATTTTGGGTGTTTTAAATTATATATAAATTCATATTTACGAACAATTTCAATCAGTTTCTCGTCGTCCATTTTATTTACGAATACGTGTGACCCGTTCAACTCACGGTAACAAACTGGCAACGCCCATGAAACGCGTTAGCAACGGCTATAGCACGCGATTATAACCCGTATGGTCACCGTGCGGTGATAGTATAACGAACTAAGTTGTCTGTAGAGACTGCGCGGTCCGGCAACGTCGCGTATCGGGCACGGAGCGTTGCGAATACCCCTACCACGAGTTAGCAATCGATTCTTGCGTACTACAAAATATTTTCGACTAGCTTTCGCGGCTTAAGCCGCTTTGTCTAAAACCTAATAAATGATATTATACTAAAACCTTCCTCTGCAATCGCTCTATCTATTAACAAAACCGCAACAAAATCTGCTGCGTAGTTTTTAAGATTTAAGAATACATAGGGACATAAGGACAGAGAAAGAGACTTTGTTTTATACTATGTAGTGAGGTAGTGATGGTACTACTGCATTCGATAGCGAGAAACGAAACGATCTCAAGAGCATATTTTATCAAATAAGTTACTCATGGTACCGATTATTTATTATCTATCCCCACTAATATTATAAATGCGAAAGTAACTGTCTGTCTGTCTGTTACGCTTTCCCGCTTAAGCCCCTCAACCGATTTTGATGAAATTTGGCACAATCTTTAGACAATGAGAAAGAACATAGGCTACCTTTTATCAAAACACCACGCGGGCGAAACCGCGGGCGGATGATGACGTCACTTGCTATAGGTCTACCAGAATCTGATGGCATATTTATATTTACGAAACAAAAGATTTTCATATGGCAATTTTATTTGACAACTATCAAATTGGTTGTCAAATTATTTGTCTTCTTTGCAATTGATGAATAATTTTTAGGATTTTGTCTAAAAAATCTTAGAAAATGTCGAAAAAGCCGCTGCGATCACAAGCAAGAGGTGTTGTTTATAATGTGTATAGAAAAACATTCGATGCAGAAGGGTCAAACACATCACAATTTTCAATTTTGAATATTTTATTGGTAAATTGGACTTACCCGTTTTGATACTTAAAATAAAAAATATTATAAGTAGGTAACTATAATATTGTTTGTTGATTACAATATAATTTTATGAAAACTTATTACAGGAGTTTCCAATACGGCTATTCGTCAAGTCCAAGCTGTCCAAGTCAATTTTATAATGTGTGTATCTTTAATACTTACGAAAATAAACATAGTTTTATTTTATTTTTATTTTATTTTATAAAAAATTATTAGCAATCTAGTTTTGATCTGCATTATCATTACATCCATATTTTTACATGGCATAATGATAATGAATATACAAATATAGGCATGTGTAAATAATAATATGTTTTACATAGATAAAAGTAAGATATGTATATTATACATGTTAGTATGTACCTACATAATATTAAGTGGATATCTCATTATTAAGTACAGTATTGTTCACTTATGTAATGTGACTAATGATGTTGAGGACAAAATAAAAAATAAAAAGTATCAAGATCGTTCAGTCCATTTTCCCTAGGGTTGCACATTCAAAATTTTGATTTCCCAATTTGCCATCAGATTCTGGTTTACCTATAGTAGTAAGAATAAAAAAAATATTGTGAAGTATCAAATGGAAGAGCTTTCAAAGCACATTTTAGATAATATGTGAACGCCTAAAATTAATCTTCATATTCTAAATATTATAATTCACATTTACGTTATAATTTCAGCGGAGACTATTTTCTTGTTTCGTAGGTAGGTACTGTTATAGTGTTTTAGCAGTCGGTGTTTAGTTTTTAAACTTTTTTATTACATGACAACGGCACAAAAAATTTTACTTACCTGTACAATTTTTAATCACCTTTTCTCTGATTCAATCATTTAAAGAAATTACCTGAAACAAAAAAGTAATACAAATTATTAAGAGATAAAAAATATACAATTAACACAACGTTATCCTATTAATAATAATACCACTGAATGAATGAATGAATAATGAAGAATATGGATAAAGTTTTGTTTCTTTTTTTTCAGGCAAAAACGGCTGATCTGCCACAATGAAAGATTTATTTATTTATTTATTCAAAACACACACTAACATTACAGTTTCCCAATACGATAGTGGTTTTACATTAAATTGGTTACATTGAAATTATAAAATATAAAATATATTTAACATAAAAATAAAGACATTATCACTTTTTATAGCATATTACAAATAAAGCTACTCGCGTGAATTCATCCCAAGTGCAACAAGATACCTTTTTATCTAGGAAATGCCGAATGCGTGAAGCCACGGGCCATAGCTAGTTATTGTTTTTCTTGTAAATCAATGTGCCAATAATATATTAGCTATTGCGACTGGCCCATTTCCAAATTGATGTAAATTGTCTAAAACGTGATATTAATTTATTATTACCTATACTACTAAACCTGCCCGGGTTTGTTTGCCTAGAAAGTAGAAACGTATTAAAAATAATCATCATAATATTATAATATGATGAATAATAACTAACTGAAGTGGCGCCATCTTAATTGAAAATTCATGAAAAATGCTAAGAAACATTGAGAGGAAACTGACTTTCAAATTAAAAACCGCATCAAATTTGGTCCATCCGTTTGAGCTACGATACCACAGAAAGGACACTCATAGAGACTGCGAAAACGTGAAATGAACGGATCCGCGGCGTACACTAGTTTCTTATAAAAATATACCGGAAGCCAAAGTTTAAAGTGGCGGTCGTAAATTTAAAATATTTTATATCAAGAGTCTAATCTCAAGTACTTGAAGTGGTATTGAGTGTTTGATATACATAATTTATTTCGACTCGTTAATTGTTCAAACTCGAAACTCAAACATTTATTTATTCAATTAGACTTCTTTTTAACATTTACCACCGATTCGGAAAGCAGTATCTACGGAGAATCTACGGTATCAGTATTCACTGTATAAACAAAATGGAAATATATAGGTATAAATTATAATAATAATAAAAATAGGTAGGTATGTAGATATACAATTAAAATGAATAAACCATCGTTAATTAGTAGTAAATTATCACGAGCGTGACATCGCAAGGATTCACTATAATACAATAAAAAAATACATTTCATAATTTTAAGAAATAATATATAGCCACATGTGTCAATCAAAATGCTTACAGATATATAAGATTACCTAAATTTTATATGACATGATATAGATATTCTAAATATCATATTAAAAAATTAGAAAACTCATGGTCATACTTTTAATTTAGACATTGGGCGATTCACATGAGTGGATATGACCTCTCTCGAACTCATTCACATTTTCGCCAAAATAATTTATTGTTCTTAATTATTGAAACAAAATCCATGAGTTGAATTATTTCACTGCAGTTTTTTCAAATAAGCTGCATTTAAAAGTCACAACTTTGCAAGTGTGTGTCGTAAATTTGATACTTTAAGAATCCAGCATATAAATAGACAAAACCAGAGCGAATAAGTATATTAAATGTATTGTTATATTATTATCTGTGATTAAAGAGCCCAAACATCTTATAATATAAAAATGAATCCCAAAATGTGTTGGTAAGCGCATAACTTGAGAACGGCTGAACCGATTTCGATAATTCTTTTTTTATTATATTCCTTGAAGTACGAGGATGGTTCTTATGTAGAGAAAACGTAAATATATACCACAGGCGAAGCCGGGGCGGACCGCTAGTTTTCAATAAAAAAAACAAGGAAAGAGACTTAAGTATAGTTAGGTAGAGTTCTTCGAGTGTAGGTATCTAACCTATATAAAATATGGAAAATACCTTCCCAGACTCCACTGATTTATAATAATTATAGTAATCTAGGTCAGCCCAAATATTTACTAGAACTACAGGATATCCATCTCATCGCATCGTCTAAAGAAATTAGGTCTATTTAGTAATAAATATGTTTATCTCAGTTTACTGGGATGGTTGCAATGAATTTAACGTAAAATTTAAATTTGTAAACTTTATACATATTCATTTTACGCAAATTTAAAAAATAATATTGCTCTTTGGGCTTTTGTTAATATTACTCTTTTGTCTTTTTAAAGAAAAAAGTTTTTATGTATTCGGATAAAAATAAAGACTTGCTTACAAATGATAGAATCACAATAACATGATAAGTCAATATTATTCTTATAAATGATATAATAACTAAATATCCGGAAGGAAATCCATAAAGACAAAAATGTTATTTCAACAAGATTTGTTATCTTTTTCCATTCTATTGCACCCAAATTGATACAATTGTCGAAAGTTAATAGCCCAGTAAACATGGACACATTACTGTCTTCTGTTAAAATAGGGTGTTTATAAATTTCAGATAGTTAGGACAGTCTATTTTTATTAATAAAAAACCTCTTATCATATTTTATCTATACTAATATTATAAAGCTGAAGAGTTTGTTTGCTTGTTTGCTTGAACGTACTAATCTCAAGAACTACGTGCCCGATTTGAATTATTTCAGTGTTAGATGTGTGTAGAAGTCTAATAATAGGCTATCACGCTAAGTGCAATAGGAGCGGAGCAATGCGGGGAATACCGCGCGATACAGCTAGTATATTCGGTCATCTATTATTATATTATATTCAATCTATAAATTATTCTTGATGCTAGCGCAAATTACGTCACTTCTATAATAATAGTTGTATATGTAATTAAATATATTTTTTTTCAATACTGCTTCCTGTGCCGATATTTTATCGATAAGAAGTTATTAATTATTAGAAGTTTCTAGTTATAAGGAAAGATTGGTCGAAAACTATGAATTCATGAATCATTACAATCAAACAAACAAACAAACAAACAAAGTTTTCCTCTTTATAATATTAGTGTAGATACATAGTATTCTAATTAAAAACATATAATAAACTAGATGCACGCTACCAAGCTTCAGAATTGCATAATATTAACATGCTTACATGAATGAAAGATAATAAGAATATTACAAAACTACTTTTGAAGTTTTTTATGTATTTATTGTTTCATTTCATGCCCCATCGATACAGACAATTTTATGTGCTTTGTAATCGTTTAAAAAACGTAGATATAAACAGATTATTATTTAAATATCCCACAAAATCCAAAATCATAGTCACTACACGTCCAAATGATGACCACGCGTTACGAAATTCCCACTATTGTTTAGGTGATATAATCATACGAAACCGTTAATGTTGTACAAATTGTATGCATTTCCGTCTATTTGTCCCGCTCACTGCATTTACATGTAAATCTGATGGAATCATTCGGTTTTATATAGATTTGATGTCCGCGCAACGTTGAGTCAAATTTCTATTAACCGGTAAATAAATAAAAAAAAATGCTTTTAATTTCAACCTCACATTTTCTCAAATGTCGTAATTACCATATTTTTCTCTAACCCGTCTTCTAGACATTACAACTGTTTGCTTACAACTTTTCACTTCCATGAATTTATCTTTTGATTTCGGATTTATAGTTGGATTCAAATTTCAAACTTAATGGCTGTCCGGAAGTTAGGTGCACAATCACAGATTAGACACTAGGTGCAGGCGTAGTACTATTATATATATGTACTGTGGACTATGGTGCAGGTACAACAGGTCCCTTAACGACCCGCTAATACCAAAAAATGGTTTTCTGCACATCGGATCGTACGATGTTCCGAGCTGCCATTACGTTTGAATCGTACTATACCATACTACAATTCATTAATTTATTTCCTTTGAGGAAAATGTCAAAACATCAGCAACACAACAAATTTTGCTTTACCATTCCCGGAAATAGGATTATATAGTTATCGCGTAAAAAAAAATAACATCGCGATTCAGCACAGGGAAGTTAACTTTATATTCAACATTTTCCGAGTATTTTTCACGACGCTTGTAATTTGTGGGTGTAATTAGGTCGGCACTGCCACAAAGGTAAGTGCTTCCGTTCGAACTGCAAGTTATGAGCGACAGCGATTTATTATAGAAAAATATACATATATATATATTATATATATACCTAATCAAACTACAATAAAATCTTAATAAATTCAAAGAACATAATCTAAACTTATTTTTTCTGCCAGTAGTTCAATTAATTTTATCTTATTAGAAACTATAAAACTCTATTTTGATTGATTTTTTGATAAAATAACATAACGTTATTTTAGTAGAGTTTACAATATACATATAAACAATAGCCCGCCCGCCCGCGGCTTCGCCCGCGTTTTCAAAGAAAAAACCCGTTCCCGTAGGATTTCCGGGATAAAACCTATCCTATGTCCTTTCTCGGGTATCAAAACATCTCTATACCAAATTTCATGCAAATTGGTTCAGTAGTTAAGGCGTGCCGCGTGATTAAGTAACAGACAGACAGACAGAGTTACTTTCGCATTTATAATATTAGTATGGATTAACCAAGATCTTCGATACTAAAATATAGTAACTAATATAATGTTGTTCTCATAAGTTGTAGGTATCGAAAATAATATCGCAACAGTCTATAACAAACACCGTAAAACCCATATCTCAAAAACAAGGGTTACATCACTGTATTTAGTAATAAATAAAACTATAACGATAAACTTTGGTTATCGAATAAATAAATTATATGCGAATAGATTCGTTACTAGGCCACTGATAACTGAGTAGCTAGTTGACGAGCTAGTTGACTAGCACATCGACTAGCGCATTGATTAACACGTCGACTAGCACGTCGACTAGTGCGTCGACTAACGTTTTGCCATCTCAACTCCATTATTCGACTAGTATGTTGACTAGAACGTATTATTATTTTGAGTGAACTCGACTTGCATTAAATGATAGAATAACTTTAAACACAAGCTATCCGCCCGCGGCTTCGCCCGCTTTTTCCAAGAAAAACCCGCATAGTTCCCGTTCCCGTGGGATTTCCGGGATAAAACCTATGTGTTAATCCAAGTTAACCTCTATATGTGTGCTAAATTTCGTTGTAATCGGTTCAGTAGTATTTGCGTGAAAGAGTAACAAACACACACATACACATACATCCATCGTCACAAACGCATTTATAATATTAGTAGGATATAGACAATTTGGGCGTAGGCAATAATAAACGAAAATAGCTTATTTAGACCATACTCTATGTATAAATTTAGCATTTCTGATTCCATTTTTTTTTAACTTTCTCTAGACTTGGTTTTTTTCATTCGAATGCCAACTCGCACTTGACCGATTTATTCTTTCTCCCAGATACAATTGGCACGATCCCGTGAGTTATCAATAGCAATACCAAGAATGCATTATATCAGTTTTAGTTACGCAATTCCTATGGAATAGAGCCAAATGCATAGCGTTAGATAAAATTGTTTTTTGTTTACATTCTTTGGGTTGAGAAGTTTGAATAGATAAAATATGTATTTTTATTAAGCAAGTATTAAATGAAATAGCATGATGATAAGCATTTTTTGGCTTGAAGCGAATAAACTACAAATAGAAGAACTTAGTCGCAAATATCGGATAATTTGTCACTTTGATTAAAAAAAAAATGTGTGCGTTTACTAGTGTGCACACGTAAGAAGTGAAACTTTTTTATGAACTTATTTTTCAAAAAAATAATTTACTATATGCAACTTTACAGAAATACGTCGAATCACGCGTGGTAGGGATAAAAAAAGATGGCGCGTAACGAAAAAATTCTACACTAAATTTTTTTCCAACCCCGATAAAGAAATTTCACTTCAAAAAAAATTACTAAGTCTAAACCAATGTTCACCTATTTCTTTAACAAATAACAACTACATATACTAAGATATATATAAAAAATCTGTAATTTCGATAAGAAAAAAAAACCAATGACAGAACGACAAACACGTTCTGAAATTTCACACGTTTTAAATTAGTTGTGAATATCATATGTACACAGAATCTGTCTCAGCTATATGGTCCATTCATCTCAACATCAAAAGCGCCGCGATACTATCAACTTCTTAGAAGGTCAGATAATTATGACCCGAGTCTTACAAAATGTATGGAAAATCATTATTTTTCTATACGCCTGTTATAATATAGGTACAGTTAATGACAGTAATTCATATGTGTGGGTTCGATTAAATTTAGTGAAATATTGCGTAAAAGATTAAGTTTTTTAGTTTAGATATTCATAATTATATATTATATGTTAATATATTTCTAATTTAAATACGAAAATCATAAGAAATATTTATAATTCGAATAATTTATATCGATATTTGTTACGTACAAACTAAGGTTCTAGTTATTTATTTATTTATTTATTTAAGTAATACCACATCATACATTATAATATTAAGTTTATTTATTAGTTATTAGAAAATCGTTTATTTATTAGTTATTATTATATTAAGTTATTTTTTAGTTATTAGAAAATCGACTGAATAAATGTCATAAAATGTGGCATGGCGTTCACAACATAGATTAAAATCTTTTATACAAAGATTTGAAATATTCACAAGCAAGCAATCCTACTAATATTATAAATGCGAAAGTTTGTGAGGATGTTTGTTACTCTTTCAAGAAAAAACTACGTGATGTATTTTGATAAATCTTTACACTAATATAGGTCATGATCAGAATAATGACCATAGAATTAAATGAATTTGCGTGTTCGTCCGCGGTACAACTAGTAAATAATATTTGACACTACACAATATCCCGATTCTATCCCATACCAAGCTAGACACAACAAAACAACACGGCTGAGTCACGGCGGTCAACAACCGGTCCTGTGGGCGAACCTGTATTTCCTAACATCAGATGTAATGATAATATTCTAACGACCTACTAGACTTGGCTGGGTTTTCATTCATCCCGCCATATTTTGAAAAAGGAACACATTTATGAAAAAGAATTTACGTTTTTTTTTTCTGTAACCAGCCTGCATAGATTTGGAATTGAAGTAACTTTTAGTTGATATTTTGTGTTATCTGTGTTGATGCAATGAACCTGCTTCTATATTAATAAATTTTCTGTATTAGTCTCAAGAGTTTTCAAGCCTAAGACAATGGATTGACTTTACGTGTTTTTAATTTACCATAAAAATAATGATGCTATTCACTCTAATATTATATCATTATAATGTTTACTGAACGTATGGTTCAAGGCTTACTTAAAACACATTTTTTGTATAAAATTATGTGTTGATTAATACTATAATTTAAAATATTATCCACAACATAAATCTTCAACTGTTAACTTTCAATTTAAATTATTTATTAATAATACAGATTATTTCACTATCGGGAAGTAATTTTGACCGACGTTTCGAATTGTTAAAAGAATGAGATAAAGCCGCCATTCACGGTTTGATTACATTTTGATATCTTATCAAGGCATTAAATTAAAATGTGATTTTCTAAGCATTGGAAAGCATTAAATTGTTTGATATTTATTTGAGTTTAACTAGGTATGAAATATAGCTTTGTCTTTGTGTTTTCAATATTATTTCATACCAACTCTCATTTTCTATTTGATATATTTATTTATTATTTTTATCTATAACACTTCATTGTACAAAACAATCTAGGAAATGTGGTACAAATTAATGAGGTACAAAAATTTTGCACAATAGGCTGCCTTATTATCACAGCAATCTCTGCCAGGCAACCTGGTAGGAGAGGAAATAATTCATTTGTAAAACATGTTTGAGATTTATATTATCGGAATTCGTATAAAACAAAAATATTAATATTAGCTGTATTAATCAATAAAACATATTGTAATACAAAAAGAGCGTGTGAGCCGAGCACACGTGTCAAAAGTGAAACTTCTTTGGCAAGATTCAAAGATATCAAAACCGTCGCCTTACTCCATGACGTGACGCTATCCACCTACAGAAATTTCATTTCAATAAATACCTAATAATATATTTCATATTCTGGCGCCTAATAATAGTTACCATCTTAAATTCATCCCAAAGAGAAAGTTTTCATTGGATGATATATGATAATTATGTGTCAATCATCGTTAGATAGTTCAATAGATTTAAAAATATAGCACAGATAATATACATTTATTATAACCACTGAATATGAAGTACATAATTCTTACTTTGATTCCGATGTCTATGAACTAATATTATAAAAATTATTAACAGTATCTTGACAGTATCTTTTAACAATTTAACTCGGAACTAGGCATACAATTTTTATAATTCTCATACTATTAGAAAACTATCTACAGAATGACCAACATAAGAACATTTTTTTGCCGAGTTTCCACGGACATAGTCGGGACTAGCAGCTAGTATAACTACATAGTATAAAACAAAATGGCTTACTCTGTCCCTATGTCCCATTGTATGCTTAAATCTCTAAAACTACGGAACGAATTTGATACGGTTTTTTTAATAGATAGAGTGATTCAAGACATTTTTTAATAGATAGAGTGGTTTTCGTATATAATTTACTAGCTTTCCGCCCGCGGCTTCGCCCGCGTTTTCAGAGAAAAATCCGTTCCCGTAGGATTTCCGGGACAAAACCTATCCTATGTCCTTTCTCGGGTATCAAAATATCTCTATACCAAATTTCATGCAAATTGATTCAGTAGTTTAGGCGTGATTGAGTAACAGACAGACAGACAGAGTTACTTTCGCATTTATAATATTAGTATCTATGGATTAGGTTTTAGACAAAGTGGGCGAAGCCGCGGGCGGAAAGCTAGTATAATATAACTTGTAAACTTTGTGTTGTTTTTATTCCTTACGTGTTCTTTTTATTGAAGTAGGTACTTTCTCTCTCTCTTAAAGCATAAACGATGTCTTTTATAACAAGATAATGCGTATTGTAAAGGCTAATTACATCATTTATTTGTCTTTTGTTAAAAACAAAGCCTATTTGAATATAAATGATAAAATATCACCTTATTATCAAGTTTAGATTAAGAGTACAGTATTGAAAGGTCCTTCTGAGAATGATTAAATGTTTCTTTTGTGTGATACAATTGTTTTAATTTGCTTGTTAAATCGAGTTATTGTGTCACTATAGCTTTAGTATGTGACTTTACTCGCTCGGTACTGACGTCTTTGATAGATTTCATATCGATGGACCCCATCGTTCTTGCGTGAAAGAGTAACAAACATTCGGATGAATGTTTGTTATTGTGGATACACTTAAAAACTTTCCTGTTTATAACAAAAGGATAATTAAGTAATACATAATAAACGAATCCTTATAACATTGGTTATCTGCTAGTGAAAGTCTTTTTAAAATGACACAGCAGTTTCAAAGATTAGGCGGACCGTCAGTTTAACCAACAAAGCCATAAAAATATACAAGAGAAATTCACATTTTTTTAAAAGCTTTCCTTCAATGATTGATTCTACCGTTCCAGAGGTATAATTAACGGTGTGACAAGCAAAATGTTTTTGTTACAGAATTTCGCAAAAGGTTACTATTTCTTAGAAACACAGGTAACTTAGCATCTCGGTCGGATGTTGAGAAATTAACATTGTCGGTACTTAAAGTTAATCTTTAAGAAATCTCTGGAAATAATATACTGAAGCTACTATGTAGATATGTGTTGAAATTAAAAAGATAGATAGAGGATTGCTTTAAATTTTTTTAATGTATTCAGAGAGGTTGAAGTGTCAATACATTAGGTATTTTGAGTCGAAATAACTTTTTAGTATGAAATGCACAATCAGAGTACAACTAATTATTTATATTATGTATTTATATCGATGGTAAATAACTAATTGCTAGGAATATACTTTCTTTAAAATGCCTTACTTTTTTTAAGAGCTTGGTAAAAGTAAATAATACAATTATAATAAATTATATAAAATCGTGAGGATGTGTGGACGTTATCGAAACTTGTAACATAAGTCACTATAGTAAGTCATTGTGGTATCTATACAAATATTATAAAGAGGAAAGGTTTGATTTTTTGTTTGTTTGTTTGTATGAATTGAATAGGCTCCGAAACTACTTGGCAGATTTGAAAAATTCTTTCACTGTTGGAAAGCTACATCATTTCTGAGTGACATAGGCTAGGTTTTATCCCGGAAATCCCACGGGAACGGGAACTATGCGGGTTTTTTTTTGAAAACGCGGGCGAAGCCGCAGGCGGATTGCTAGTTAAAAAATAAAAACGTAAGTACTGGTAAGTACAAAATATCTATGAAAATATTAATTTAAAAATAAAACCGTCTCTACAATGTTTGAAGGTATTGGTAACTATTTAGTAATCCGTGGTTTGCTATGAGGAGAAATTAAAATTAATTACTTACATCTATATAATAGCAGTTCGTAATTGCAGGTTGGGATATTTTTTGTTTGCGTTCACACATATTTCTATACTAATATTATAAAGAGGAAAAGTTTGTATGTATGTATGTATGGTTTTCACGCATAAACTACTGGACCGATTTTGATGAAATTTGGCACAGATAATCTTTAGACCCTGAGAAAGAACATAGGCTACCTTTATTGCGAAATATGTACCACGCGCGAAGCCGGGGCGGACCACTAGTATTTTATAATTTTGAGTGTTTTAACTGACTACTTACAACTTCTCATAATACAAGATGTGCATGGCTTGAAACAAACTTTCTTGTTAAACTAGCTAAGCTACGCGGTTTTACCCGCGGACGAACCTGTAAGAGTACAAAAGTATTTATTTCACATGTGTGATATTCTGATACGTAAGCTACTTAAATAACTGCCAAGTATCATCGAAATCAGTTCAGTTGTTTTCACGTGAAAGTGTAACAAACATACATCTATACAAACTTTCGTATTTAAAATACTAGTAGGATACATGCGTGTAGTTTTTACCAACAAAAAATACTATTAAAGCCGTACAACTAATATTTTACAATTAAATAATTATCCTTCAACGTATGATTCACATGACTGTACTTGTAAAACCTCTCGGGTGGTCCCTTCGAATATTTCATAATTTGTAACTATTATACAGAGTTTACACGGTTCATTGGTTCTTTATAAGTTATAGGATGTAATATTGGCATTATGTTTATGTAATTAACTATAATTTTGTACAAAATAATCGATTATATTAATAATATGTACCTAGGTTTTTTTGAAGTTAAACTTCTTTAGGCGCGTTGAGAGTATAATTTCAAGGTCACGTCATGGCAACATCGTCACGTCATGGAGTTAGGCGACGATTTTAGAACCTTTGAATCTCGCGAAAGAAGTTTCACTTCTGACACGTGTGCTCGGCACACACGCTCTTTTTTATACTAATATCGCGTCTTGAAAATTACATACACTCACCGGCACGGAATCTTGGCCACTTACAAATTTGCCGATAAAAAAAGTTTGAAGTGTTTTTCACGATTTTTTTGTATGCAGATATGTTAACATATTATTTGTTAAATTTTATGGTAAGAAATCATTAAGTTTGAGAGTAATCTTTTACCACTTTTTAAGAGTTACTCAAAATTTGTGATTTGTGCGGTTAAGCCGAAGTTACGAATTGTTCGTTTTAAACTTTTTTCGATATCGTTTATGCCGTTTTAAGATATTGTTATTGTTGTACTGTAGTCAATGATCATAACAAACAATAAAAAATGCCGTTAACATCTGAACAACCTGCTCAGGCCATCATAATGTTAGACCAATGACTGCCGCAATGTAAAGTACCTAATGTACAGTACGTACCACGTTCAGCGATGCACTATGCATGGAGAAGATACCAGGGGACTGGCAGCTATACGTGCAGACCAGGAAATGAAGGCGTGAGGTGCACATCAGCTCGAGAAGACCCGTTAATTGTTCAAGAGATACTTAGAAATGGCTTTCTGACAGTTTTCGAGATACGCCACCGGCTCTAAAACACCAGGATAATAAATGTGAGTGAGCAATCCGTGAGAAGACTAATGAAGGAACTTAATTTGAAGGTTTGCAGACCAGCACGCCGTCCAGAACTCCTCAGACATCACAGAGAAGCACGTCTTCCTTTTGCACGAGAACATGAAAACTGGACCCACAGCCAGTGCGCTCGTGAGGTGTTCACAGATGACTGCTAAGGCACTTTACGAGCTTCTGATAGCCAAGAGTCAGTATAGAGGAGACGAAAAGAGAGGTTTTCACCCATCACCACACTCAAACTGTGATTTTTCATTTAGAGTCAATAATGGTATGAGGAGGTATAAGTTCCGATGCTCGCACGGAGTTAGTTATCGTAGATAATGGCTTAAATTTGATCAGTTACATCGAGGAAATTCTCCAGAAACATGTTCAGCCCTATTACAGGTTTATCAGTGAAGAAAATTTGCTACTAATACACTATAACGCACGTCCGCGTGACGTACGATGCGTATAAGAGTACCTTCAAGAGGTTATTATTGAAAAATTGGAGTGACCAGCTCGTAGCCCGGATCTTAATCCAATAGAAAACATCTGGGACATGCTTAAAAGAAACATAAAGTTCGATTCCAACCCAGCACCAATGTTCGATGAGCTTAGAAATACAGCTGGGGCCGTTTGGTACACTATAGGTCAAGTGGACATCAAAAATGTCTTCTGGAGTATGTCAGACTGGATGCAAACAGTGTTAAAGGCAAGAGAAGGAAACACCCTATATTAAAAGGTTCAATTTATTTTTATGGAAACATTCTTTCTAATTTTTGTGCATTTTTTAAGAAATCATTTAAATTTCACAGGAAAAGCGTAAATTCTTGTTTAATTCATATCTACGCGGTAGTACTTCTTATAAACTTCCAATTATTACTAAAAGTTAGTAAAAACATTAAAGTAACTAGTTTTGATTAAATTTTTATTGAATTTTGTAGTAGAAAAGAAATAGTGTTATTTTACGCAAAAATTTGCAGTGGCCAAGATTCCGTGCCGGTGAGTGTATTATTGTCATAATGATAAATATAACATCTGTATTATTTTAAAATAGACTTCTCGGTACCCGGATATAAATTGCTTATGCGCTAATCAAGATAGCAATCTATCTCTGTGCCAAATTCCATCAAGATCTGATAAGCCGTTTTTGAGATAGTAAACATTCGCATTTATAACAGTAAATACAGATATCCCTAGTGGGGTATGGGGCAGATGCATTGAACATCTGTTTCTGATCGATTTTTTTACAGGAAAATAGTTTAGTAGGTAAATCGATTTTTTCTTTCTCCAGCTAAGTAGAAGATTAACTTATTTGCGATCAAAATATGAACTATATAATAGGCATAGCTGTTTTACCCACGTGGCTCCGCAACGGTAGGTCTTGGCGTTATGATATAAATTATAGCCTATAGCCTTCCACGATAAATGGGCTATCTAACACCGATATAATTTTTCAAATCGAATCAGTCGTTCCTGAGATAAGCGCGTTCAAACAAACTCTTCAGCTTTATAATATTAGTATACGTATAGATAGATAAAGGCCCTATGTGCCAAATTATGCACGTAACAAACTAGCTTATTTTAAAGTTAAGCTAGATGATCCATATTTTCTCAATTCTACTTGATACTATCACCATAAATTCTGACTTTTACGAACATCATATCTCATAACTAAATAACGGTTTTCTTTTAAACTCGAATACTGTACATTTTCTAACAAATTTATACAAAAACTACATAATGCCGCGCGTGGCTCACCTGCGACGGGTGTGAGCCCTTTGGAGCGTGCCGCACCAAAATGTGTAGTGTATAGATATTGGGAATTTTTGGGACTTTTGGGCCTGTATTAAGATAAAATAAACATATTTTAGTGCGTGTGGGAAAAAGTTTTATTGTTGCATCGTATTTGTGAGACTGTTATTTTCATATAAGTAATTATTTTTTCGTAGATTTAGATACGACAAAACATCATAACTTCAATAAGAGCAAGTTATTTAAAAGCTTAAAATAATGTCCCCAAAATTTTATTAATAAGTGAAAAAAACAAAGCAATTATTCAAATTAATTTATCTTACTAATTTCTTCCTACCTTCAATAGAACAATCACACTAAAAATGATTTACGATTGACGTATATCAAATATAAATACGCAACAAACGAATATTTAAAAAATGTATAATATCTGGGCTGAAGCCAAGTAAGGGACGGGTTCATTGCCCGAATCTATTTATTAGCAGACTGTTTTGTAATAGATTGTGTGATGTGTCACTCCATATTATATCTAACACATGTCTGATTAGAACATATTAAGAGTCAAAGATAGTATAGTTTTAATAATAAACAAGATATCAACAAGGTTAAGGCATTTTAAAGTTTAGGTTAGGTTTCAAATTGACCTAATATAAATATAGATATTGTTTACTCAAACTCAAACATTTATTTATTCAATTAAACTTCGTTGAGAAGCGCTTTTGTATCGTCAAAATAAATAAAAAACGTAATAATCTTATTATATAAGTATTACGTTGATATAAATTGATTCTTCTTTTATATATGCCATATTCTCCCTATTTTTATACGCTTGTATAAATAATTATAACGCCTGACACCATTTTGCTAGGAAATTGGAATTTTTCCAATACCGGAGACATAAAAAATATGCGGAAATTTATAAAGCAATTGTACAGTTATAATGTTCCGCATAAATTATTTGCCATTTATGGGAATTAATTGGAATATACTTGATACATTTATTTATTAGAAAATAGAAGTGATTCAGTGATTAAGACCTTCGGCATCAATCAAAAGCTTCGAGACGAGACGAGCACGGAAAAATGGCGTGATTTTTCAATTTATCAACTTATTATTATTATTCTTTTACTGTATTAAAAAATCTTGAGGAAACTAGCATGTCTAATAATAAAAATGTTTAACAACGTGTAACATCTACTTATAATACTTAGCCAGCATTAATTAGCATTAACCTTTACCCTTGCACTTGTCAAAAAAAATTATAAAAAGAGCACACGTGTCAGAAGTGAAACTTCATTGGCAAGATTCTAAGATAAAAAAACCGTCGCCTTACTCCATTAGGTCTCGGTATTGCCATGATGCGACCTTGAAATTTTACTCTCAACGCGCCTAAAGAAGTTCCACTTCAAAAATACTATGAAAATTAAAATGGCAGTCCCATAAACTCACAAAATTTGGTCACCCTACATAACTATTGCTCAGAATGAACAATGAATCTAATAGAACACCTTTCATATACTTGAGCTATTGTTCCAGATGTATTCGAATATTTCTACGAATTCCCAAATATTACGAAGAATACACAATTGTGTGGTAATGGTAAGTTTTGGGTGTTTGAATGACCATACATCTAGAAAAAGTGAATTTAATTGTGTATAGGTATAGTAAAATTGCTTACGTATGTACATTATGTACTTATATAATATGTCAGTGTGTTTATGTTATACACCCGAATTAAAGTTCATTGAGATTCGTATTAAAAATTATTAATAACAACCCTTGTAGAAGAAGATTCTTTATTTATTTATTTATGATTTATTGCTCAAGATAAATTACAAATTGAGACTTAACCTAGGATACATTATAACAAACGGCGGTCTTATCGCTAAATAGCGATTTCTTCCAGACAACAAAATAAGTTATTTGCTCCTGCCAAATTTTATTTTCAATAAAAAACAGGCTTTCGATTGGAAAAATAATTGCAATCTGATGTAATTTATAGATATTTAGATCCCTATAAATTACTTATTTATAACCAATTTTACAAAATTACTATCAGAACTTTATAAGCGCGGCAGAAAAATGACAAAGGCGCCAAAAACAAAGTTTCTACAGAATTACATAACTTTGAACCTTACCACCTTGACATACGGTTCATTTCAAAGAAATTTCCACCTTCCAGGTACGAAACGAGGAATTTGAGAAAAAAACGCGGTTTCCTTTGTATCCAAAAGGTTAAAAATTACACACAATGGACAATCTTTTGTTTGGCAATTGGGACCTCTTATAAACTTGTATAGTCAACGAAAAATGGATTTTATCCCTTTGGAATAACGTATATTTTTGGTTGTAGCTAAAGTTAAGTTTATTTTCTTATCATTTTATATTTATCAGTGCAAATTGCTTAGCTAAACGTTCAATTGATGGCTTTCTTATGTTAACGATTTTGTACCCACTTGATTTATTTATATATTGATAAGATAGACTAGTTCTGTCCCGCGACTTCGAGCAACTATAGATTCAAATGCCAATAGAGATTGTAACAATAGTCTATGAATGATAAGGCTTGTCGAATATGTGTGCAGTAGTTTCTAAGTTGGTTGGTACAAACGAATAAAGACAATTTATTATCATTAGTCATAACAATATATCAAGATTTATGAAAACTAAATTTTTCAAGAAGAGGCATTTTTTTTAAATAGAGCGAGTAGAGTGTAAATTAATAATTTTATTATAAGGAAAATTACATTTGTTTGTTTCGATTTAACTACTCAGCCGATTTTAAAATTCCTACCATTAAAAATCTACATCTTTACCTACCTTTGCTATTTTTCCAACCCGAGTGAAGTCAGAATAAGTCTTAGGGCCGATTTTTCAATGCTTGGATAATACCAAGATAATACTTATCCGTCCAATAAAGTATTACACGATAATATTAAAATGTCACGTAAACTGTCAAATACGGGCAATAAGAATACGTTTTTAAAATGCTAGTTTTATACATTATTCGACGAATAAGTTTTATCCAAGCATTGAAAAATCGGACCTAAAACGAACATAAACTGAACAATTGTAAAATTCTCAAGTAAAAACGGTGATCCGTCATAACTTTTTTAACCTCAAGCTAATGTAAATCAGTAAATCATTTTACAGACCGACTTTAATAATAACTCACAAAAACAAAAGAATGCGATGCGTTGAAACAAAAAAGGTTTGTGCGGTATGTTGAAAGGGTTCCGTAGAAAAGTAATTTTAGAGATAATAAAATAAATATAGGTAACACTACATAGTATAAAGCAAAGTTGTATGCCGCGTCTGCCTGTATGTATGCTTAGATTTTTAAAACTTCACAAAAGATTTTGATGCAGTTTATTTATCCTAGATAGAGTGATCCATCTGTGACTTTGTAAGCGAAAAGTTAAAAAGTCCCATTGCATGAATAAATGGCAACCTAAGTTAGAGAAATACATACATGAAAACTGCATACATTTCTACACAGTAATTTTTGAGTGATTCGCGTATAATATTATAATGTTTTTATTTCCCTAGTACACATTTTATTCCTTATACGGAACCCAAAAACCTGGCAAGTGGCATCTTAATGAGATAACTTAAACGCACACCGCAGGTGGCATTGTAAAAACGACACCTACGATTATAATTGTAAAACAATAATTTTTTGTCAATTTCCAAAAAAGAATAAATCCGAATGCTACTAAATTCCCCGCATTTTTTCTTAAAAGGGTTTGATTTTACGAGGATATGAAAATTCCATTGTTTTATGTGTTTCTCAAAGTTTTGAAAGTTAACCTCAAGCTCAAAAGGTAATGGGTCATCTTCACAAAGGGCAGCGTTGGCCCAACAAATGATCGTCGATGTTTGCCATCACGGCGACTATGAATTACAACAATACACACAATAACACCTACAATGACGGCCGATTATAGACATTTAGGCTCTACACTATCGTGATTGCCTCTACTCGCCCAACGCTGCCATTTGTGAAGAGGGACCATAATGCAATAAAATTATATTTGAACGAATAAACTACATTTTGATGAAATTTGTAACTTTTTGTAGGCCATACCATAAATGATGATTTATTAGATGAAATCAGCTCATAAAATTCGCCCATTTTCGTATCGGAATAAATTACGGTAAGTTTTTGTAATATTTATATGTGGGAGTACAGTTGGATGAACTACTTTCAGGTTTCCAAACTTGATCTTAATAAAATGTTATACACAATGATTAAGAACCTTACTTCCTTAAAAAAGAGCCTGCTTTTCACTCATTTATCTAATACTACCTACCCGTTAAATACGGCGTGGACAAATAAATTAACAGTAAGTGGCTTATCTTACAAGTCACATACATATACATATTATATATATTGTTTATATTTATATATATTTTTTATTTTTATTTATATATGTTTAGATAGTGTATTTAAATATAACGTAATATGTGTAATAGAATATTTTATTTAGTTTTCATTTTCGCATTGCCTTGTTTTTGCTCACCCACTTTTTGCTTTTGTGTTTTTCCTATATTTTAAGGGTTGCCTGGCAGAGATCGCTGCCTAGCGATAAGGCCGCCTTTTGCTTGTTTATATTATGTGTTGTGTGCTTTTGCATTTGTATTTATTTATAAGCAATAAAGAATTTTCATTCATTCATTCATTCATATATTCCCATGAGATTAAGATATTTTACTTGACTTGGTACGAGCAATCTTCGACTGTCATGTCCCACAGGCGAAGCCGCGGTGCACAGCTTGTCAATACATAGTATAAAAAAGTCACTGTCTCTCCCTATATGTATGCTTAAATCTTTAAAACCACGCAACAGATTTTTATAAAAAAACAATTTATTAGATAGAGTGGTTCTTAAGGAAGGTTTTTCAAATTCAAATTCAAATTTCAAATTCAAATTATTTATTGTGTATTATAATTTTAGTAATTTGTGTGATCTTTTGTATTGTTCAATTGCTTTTATGTTTCATGTTCTGTGAATAAATGTTTAATATATCTATCTATGTAGTATATAAATTGTTAAGCATAATATAATTAGCTCTATTCAGTACTGTGAAAGTAGAAAGGCTATATTGAACCAGAGTATCGAATGTCAACCTATAGATGTATCAATTACCTTTGTGGGTAATCATAGTTTGAGATGCGCTGGCCTGTAAAATGATTAGCATTGATTTTGAAAATATCATATTATTTATTTATTTATTTTAAACACTTTATTGTGCTGTCAACATAACAAAAGTGGGTACAATAGGACTTAAACTAGAACAAACAACACAGAGGGCGGCCTTATTACTAACAAGTAATCTCTTCCAGGCAACCAACAGATTGTGTGAAAAACAATATTACTACAGCGGAGGTAGGTAAAAAGTTAAACATAAATAGATGTTACTAAAAATACAGTCATAATATACACACTAAAATAAGATATAATATACCATACCAAAAGATATAGAATACATATAATAATATAATGCTATAAATAAGATAAATATAATAATATATAAATACATCATAAAAATATAAACATAATATAACTACTATAAAATATACTACAAATACAAAATACTATATTGATTCAAACGCGAGATTTAAAAAGTGGTCACGTATGAGGCTCTTAAATTTAGATAGAGTTTGAGCTTGCCTTATGGGTATAGGTAAGGAATTCCATAGATTAATGGCCGTAATAATAAAAGAATCACCATAAAAGCGCGTGCGATGGACAGGTGTGCGCAGGACAAGCCTATCCACTGAACGAAGGGAATAGCTTTCACAGTGCAGGAAGTCAAATTTATTTTTAAGGTATGAAGGAGTCTTAGGGTCAAAAAGGACACGATAAAGTAACTGCAAGTAATGCACATTCCGGCGAAAGCGGACTGGGAGCCACTTGAGCTTCTTGCGGAAGGAAGAGACATGGTCGTATTTGCGAAGACCAAATACAAACCGGATACCATAGTTCTGGAGGCGCTCAAGTTTTTCTATCTGCTCGACTGATAAATCAGGAAAGCAAGCATCAGCGTAGTCAATAATAGGAAGGAGAAGGGACTGTGCTAGCATAACTTTGGTCGATATGGGTAAGAAATTACGAAGACGCCGCAATGAACTGGAAGCAGCATAAAATTTCCGACTCAGTTCCTGAATGTGATGCGACCAAGATAGTGTCTGATCCAGGTAGACACCTAAATTTTTGACGTGCTCGCTATAAGGTATGATTTCTCCCCGAATCTGTACAGAAGGCAGTATACCCCAATCAACCTCCGATATTTGGTAAGGACTACCGATAACGATGACCTGACTTTTCGACGGATTGATTTTAAGGCCAAATTGATCACACCATGTTACTATGTTGGTTAGTTCGTTGTTGATGGAATGAACTGCGTTAGGTAGGTTATCAGGGGTTGATTGCGTGTAGATCTGTAAATCGTCGGCAAAAACATATGGTAGGGAGAAGTTAATTGAGATGTGAGATTGTTAATAAATATGGCAAATAGGAGAGGTGACAAGACGCCACCCTGTGGCACACCGGCGGGTACTGCACACCAAGATGAATGTTTGTCATCCATCAGGATACGCTGCCGCCGGTCGCCCAGGTAACTTTGAAACCAGTTAAGAACTGTCGATGAAAAGTTAAGAAGTCGTAGCAATCTCAGAAGGATATTGTGATTTACCGTGTTAAAAGCATTGCTAAAATCTAAGAGAGTTAGAACAGTAAGTTGCTTGTTGTCCATACCATGACGAATGTCATCGGTAACTTTAACCAGGGCTGTCGTCGTACTATGACCGGGACGAAAGCCTGACTGATAAGGACTAAGGACGTTATTAGTGTTAAGGAAACTGGTAAGCTGGGAGTGGATAAGACGCTCGAGTACTTTAGAAAGGAATGGTAAGATGGAGATAGGACGAAAATCAGGTAAACTCAAAGGATTAGATTTTTTGGGCATAGGAATGACATGAGCGTCCTTCCAGGAACTAGGAAAAGAACCGGAGGTGACTGAAAAATTAAGGATATGTGTAATGACGGGAATAATGATATCAAGGATAGGAATGATCATATTACGACTGATATGGTCAGTACCAATGGCATTCGATGATATGGATAGGATTGTCTTCTTAACTTCATCTACAGAACTTTTCTTGAAAATAAACGGGGGAAAATCAAATATTACTTATGTATTGATATGATTTGGTAATATTTTTTGTTCGTGGAATAGAAAATTATTTGTTGTAATTTTTATTCTATCTCTTACAGTAGAATGATAATAATTAGATACGTTGTCTGTGCAAAAAGCAACATCTATTAGAATTATGTTTTTTTTACAGCATAACAATTGACAAATATCAATCTATCTATCTATATATATGGGTGATTATACAAAAATGGGGTAACTCGATGTCATCAGCCAATTTAAACAAAGTCTTATTATATTTTATTCAAATAACAATCTATTTTAAAACAATGAAGCGTCCTTTATTTGGTCACTCAATTTCACTTCTTTATTTAAAATACAAATGAATAAAAATAATAAATTAATACCTCAAACGTCAGTACTTTGGCATGTCACAACTCCGAAAACCAACAATCAAGTGACTATCGTTTAAACATTATCATCGATTTGAGAAAACTTACTAATTCACTACAATCTTTGATGTACATAGTATTATATACTACAACTTTCATAACGCAATGTTTTCCATTTTATTTAAAAAATAAAATTAAACTTTGTCATCGTTTTCACTAGTCAGTCCGTTGTGTGTTTTTTAAATTCGAAATTCTCGCTAAATATCACCAAGTCGAGGTCAAATCCCTGTCTAAGTATTAATGTTGGTAATGAAGTTACTTGTGCACCGCATATTTTGACGGCCGTCATAACTGTACCAGCGCTAGGGTTGTGTTTGTCCTCTAAAATCTTGCTGCGCCAGTCACCATTTCAGTCCTATGGTGAGTCGTTATTTTATTGTTAATCCGATTTTTATTTTCATTTATAAATGGTTAACTATGATTTGTAAAAATATAGTTTGTTGATATCAGAAATTAGGCAAAAAAACCTAATTTGTGATTATAACCTCATATTAAGTCCCTTTTCATCAATCCGCTGGCATCAGTCCTTTGTCAGATATCGCGCCAGAGGACTGATGCGGCCCCATAGTACTGATGATTCTATCATTTTTGAGAACTTTTATCTTGATTGCTATTGGTATAAGCATTTCTATATTATATTTCAGTTAAAAACATCATGCGCCACGCTAAAAGAAACTGAATTTGACTAGGGAAGAAACATTTAAAAAAGAGTAGCAAAGAAAAGAGCTATTGAAACAAACTACTAATAATTTTATTAAAAAGATCTTATTTTCTTTTAATTATTGATTTTGATGCTTTCAGGGCATAGCTTTTTATATTTATCAGATAAATACGTATACGTATAATACTGTGAAGTAAAATTACCTTAAAATAACATAAAAGTTAATTAATATACTTAATAACATTATAAAAATGTCAAGGGGCTCTTATGAAAACTCAGATGAGACTTTCATTCGAGCCTTTGGTTTTTAATTTTATAATAATTAGTACTTTTAACATAAATATTGGTAGATTTTTAGGGCTCCGAACCTCAAAATGAAAAAACAGAACCCTTATAGGATCACTTTGTAGTCCGTTTGTCTGTTAAGACGTTTTTTTGGAACGCGTGGAGGTATCAATCTGAAATTTATATTGGATACTCAAGATTAAGAACCCTTGGGGCTGTAAAAAAATCAAACTTATAACGCAACGCAATCAAAAGATACCTACATCCGTTAATACTGCAAATTTCCACAAAATTCAATATTCGCAAGGGAATAAAAAAACACACAGGATGCTTGCCGTGTATACAGTCTACTATAGTTTACTTCTACTCGGTAAATAGCAACGTCTTATAACACAGATAAAGGAAAAATTGCTAAAAGTGTAAATTTTAAGTTACAAACATACTAAAAAATAGGTTTGTTAGGAGTCCAACTCGCACTTGGCCGTTTTTTTGTTTATATTGTTTGTGAATTACTTAAAATATCAAGTAAAACTAATTCAAAGTAGTAAAAGTTAAGTAAGAGAGTAAGAATATTCACGTTGCGTTAAATGTCAGAAGGATGTTTTGAAAATTGAGAGATTGTTTTTCCCAGTATCACATATTATTAATTATCATTTTTAAACATGTTAAGTACATAAAAGACATGTGCCACTATTAAAACTGAGAGATTTGTAGTAATTTTCATTGAATTTCTTTAAGAATATTACAAGTTATAGTTTTTTATCAGTACCATGTTAGCCTCGTCAGTCCCCTGGAGGCCAAATCCAGAAAATTTAAAATATCTCACAATCTATTTAAAAAAGTGGCTGGCCCGATTTGGAACAATATATTCATTAGATTAGCTATCATATACACCCTAATTTGTAACAATCTGATATAAAAAATATAGTAAACAAAATATCCTCAAAAGTTACCCCATTTTTGTATAATGACCCATATATAAAACTCAAAGGTGACTGATATAGTGATCTATCAACGCACAGCCCAAACCACTGGACGTATCGGGCTGAAATTTGGCATGCAGGTAGATGTTACGACGTAGGCATCCGCTAAGAAAGGATTTCCCGAAATTCTTGCGGGAACGGGGAAATACGGGGATGCATGTACAAAGTCGTGGGCGGAAGCTAGTTAACAATAAACTCAACATTTAATTCTCCATTATTAAATGTAGTGACCTAAGTTCAAACATAAAACTAAATGGATATATTTAAAAGTATTTTCATGTAGAAAACAATAAAATTCAAAATACATGTAACACTTCATTCAGAAATATTTGAAAAGGCGCCGTAAAAAACTAAAATCACCATTAATGAAGTTCCTAATACATTCTTAAAATACCTTAAGATCAGCTACTTTAATCTAAGTACTAATTTATTTCAAAACACCTTGGCGCCGAGCATACCTGTCAGAAGTGAAACTTCTTTGTCAAGATTCAAAGATACCAAAATCGTCGCCTTACTCCATGTCGTGACGGTATTGCCATGACGCAACTTGAAATTTACTTCAAAAAACACGTATCACAAAGAACTTTGAATTTCATCATTTATATCGTAACATAATATTATGTATATTCTAATAAAGGCTAATAACTTAATAAGTACCACATTATAACGCATTTCTATTGTCCCCTAATAAAGACAATATTATGTAGATAGTATTAATTACAGCAGATGTCCCTGACGTCATTGTCTGTTTTATTTTTAATCTATGTACCGTTGTTTTATCTGTGGCTTAATTGGCGCCATGTTGGGATGACAGCTTTCCCGCCAAATAATTGAACGTGTTTGAATAATTGCGTTTAGCACTAATTAATTAAGGTTAATAAATAAGCATTTATAATTGATTAAATGTTTATTTATTTTAAGTATTTATAATAATTATAGTGTTGAAAAATGAAATTTTAAAACAATGCAGACGATCAATTTATGACGTCACGTTTAAGCAAAGGTTTATATCCATACAGCCAAGTTTCATTCCTTCATCTATATTAAACATAAGTATTTTATTGATTTATTATAAAGAAATGGGTAACAAACTATGTAGTTACATAAAGTTAACCCTCCAAAAGTTATATTCTATCTTTGCAAACTAACTTCGATATCTTTTATCGTTTAGTGATACTCTGAATTTGGGATACGTGGGCGCCAAAGTGACGCTGTCGGTTGTCATGGCGACCGCCCTTCAATATTTGTACTAAAATTTAGGGTAACCATTGTTTGAGATATACAATATCTTTTTGGGACACGTTTTTACATAAATACTTTAATATGTAAGTAACATTTTTTGATCAATTGTAGAGTTCTATTGCATTAACATATCAATGGTTTTAAATCATAGCCAAAGCTTGTAAAATAAGCCTTTAGATTCAGTAGTTCTTCCCTTAAATTAATTGCAATCTAGCCTTAATATACTTCATTTTAACACATATTTTTACTATTTCAATTTTTATATCAGAATGTATTCTACTATGTATTCTCAACATTCAAAACAAAAATATACTTCATTGAACTAATTTACCAATAGCAATTTCATACCTTCTAATCTTTAAATCTTCATGTTTTATTTTATGTGTAAATGTAATCCACTGTATTCTCATTGACACTTCACAACTTATCGTATGTCAATATCTTAACTATTAAGCATCACTTGAGCTTAAAAGTTCAGTCCCACTCTATCTTCACTATCAAAAATCATGGTCACAATTTAACCTCAGCATAAGTAGGTCTAGTACATAAGTATATACTTATGAGTGATAAGTTCAAGTATGTAGCTTAATTTCATAAAAGCTCTTATCTATTTATCGATATCATAATGAAACCTAAAAATATAAAACCCAATATACTTAATATGGTGAAGTTAAATTAGAAAATCTATACAGTACTGCACAGAAAAGCAGACGCTGGTCTACATTATCGAGATATTCTAACTGAAACAGGTATAGCATATTTACTATTTAGTAATTTGGTTGGTTATGTTATATTTTGTAAACAAACATTTTATAAGTGTTTTGCAATACAATTAAGTTTGATGTTAAATCAGTAAAGCATGGTATTACGAATCTTCACTGTCGAAATAATTTTCTAGTACAGTCAAGAGTTTTCAAGAGATGACTTATAAGTATTTCAGCATAATTTAATAAACAGTCCCACTTTACGTTCTCTATTGACTTTATGGGCACTTTAGTTAGATATAGTTTAGGCCGCGGTTTCACTTCAATGTAAGCTGAATTGAAACTAGATTATATAGGTTACTTAATTAAGTCGACTTAATGAATTGTGCCATCGCAATCGATGTTATATTACTTTATTTAACAAATACAATAAAACATAAAAATATGAAAAAAAACTCATTCACATTTTCATTCATTCACAAATTTTATTCAGTCCCACTTACCCCCACACTTCCAACAATCATGGTCACTAACCAGTGAAAGTAGGGCGAGTATGTTTGCCGAGTTTCGGAAGGACGCTAACAAGTGTTGTCTTATTAATGCCTATTGCAATGACAGCGGAAACTTTACCTTATATTACATAGTTGTGTTTTGTGCAATTTGTGGTACTCAAACTCAAACTCAAATAAAAAAAAAGATATACGATACTCAAACTAAAAAAAACTGCATTTCATTTTTTGCAAGTGCTAAGATGTCAGTTTTTAAAACTTAGTACAATAAGGAATGTCACTTCTATAAAAAAAATAATGGGCTAGAAACTCTAAAATACTAAAAAAAGCTTGTTACAAATGCGTAAGTATAACAGTTAGAAATATCAAATAACGTATCTTTTTAGTGGTGATCGAGTATTCGATTTTTTTAAGTATACTGTCTTTTATATCTATTTATTAACATATCAATTGTGGCAACGATTTTTCAAACTCCTAAGCTAAATTAAAAAATACATACATATTTTACTCAAAGATCTCCAAAATTTCTTACTAAATTTAACTAAACAACCTTGCGTGTGCGTAATTATGTATTTCAACTGACATAACAAGTTTTATAAAACAACCATTAATATAATGATAATAGCCTTCTCTAAATACTTTCACGTAAAAATAAATTGTTTATTCCGCTAACGACACAACTGTGTATACTGCGTGTAACGGAACGCATTTTAATACTAAATCTACCTAGAGAAGTTTTTTAACAACTAACAAAGATCAAAGTATTTTTCAAATAATTCTTTTTTTTAGCGTGAAATGGAACGCAAATTCGAATATTTTTAAATAGAATTATAGAAAAACAATATATAATTTATGGAAGGGATTTTATTTTGTAAATATCGTAGATTGTACGTACATATTTAACAATTGGTAAAACAAAATAGTAGCTCAAACGAATGCTCTACAGTCTACACATTTATAAACATAATAAATTTTATAGGTTCATAAAAATCTCCTGAAATTAAAGTAATCTTCATATGCTTTTAAACTTGAAATAAAAAATAAAATCTTCCTTATCCGTTGGAATTTTTTCTAGCAATTGTCATAGTTTTATATAATCTATATTCTATATCCAACTTCGAATTCTCAAAATCGACTCACACCGTTCGATTTACAAACGACGTACGAAGAATAATAAAAAAAACATTGTCTATGGTTCGAATTTTAAAATTCCACATTCAAAAATATTTCCACGAATGCTTATTCATTCCAATACTGTTTTGCTACCGTCTGGATGTATGACGAAAATAGATTAGCCTTTAGGTAGGTGGTTTATTCCGTGTCGCGAAGTGATAAGTATTGAAAATAAGCTTTGCGTAATATAACTTTAAAGCTTAAAGCTCTCATTATAAAGTTCACAGAAAAATATAAGTAACAATATTTTTTTTATGCTATAGGATAGCAAACGAGCAGACGCGTCGCCTGGTGTTAAGCGATACACGCCGCCCATAGGCATCCACTCCTCTGGGAGAGGATGTGTTGCTGTCCTCAAAAAGGGAAGAGAGGGATATAACGGGAATTGATTTAATTAATTTATTTTTTTAGTTTACTGCCGGTTTTTCAGGCACTCTTTTTAAAAGACTGCATGTTGTAACAATTCGGGAATACCGCTGTTGGTAGGTCGTTCCATATCTTAACAGTTCGTGGGAGAAAGTTTCGCGTAAAACGCACTGTGGAACTCCGCCAGCAATCGAGGTGGTGAGGGTGGAACTTATTTTTCTGGCGGGAATATTATAAATAGACTGACATACATTTGACCTTTATCACATCATAGTTCAAAACAAAGTCGTTTCCCGCTGTCTGTTCGTCCCTGTAGATCTTGAAAACTACGATTAGGATTAGGTGATGGATTGATGTGGTAGTTTTTCAAAGAAGTTTTTAGTACCTATAAAATTAGCAGTGGAAGGCTAGATCCCATTATTTTACTAAAATAAAACTATTTTATCTCCTATATTCCGTACAGTAAATTGAAATTATATTCACAACAAACCTTTCAAAGGCTAATCCACTTGAAAATTCAATCTGCCTTTACAATAAGCAAAATTGCTAGACCTATTTAGATCAGCATACAATACAATCCATGTAATGTGAAACTATTACATAAATAGAGTAATTTCAAGTCAAATAGACTTGTAAATTGACAATATAGTTTGCATGTCAATGTGGTGAGATGAACCGAGACCAATGATTGATCTACGGTCAAAGACCCTAAGGAAATTATTCACAGTAATATTTACGTAGTAACTAAATATTTATTATTTAGTAATCTGTGGTTGATATTGTTTTATGGACGTACCTATGTAGAAAAATTTGTTGGGAATCTATACTAATATTATAAAGCTGAAGAGTTTGTTTGTTTGTTTGAACGCGCTAATCTCAGGAGTAGTTCCTTCGTAGGTCCGATTTGAAAAATTCTTTCGGTGTTAGATAGCCCATTTATCAAGGAAGGCTATATATCATCACGCTAAGACCAACAGGAGCGGAGCAATGCGGGTGAAACCGCGCGGCACAGCTAATTGGTAAATAAAATTAGTTATTAAGTTTATACACTTTAAAATATACTTTCTAGTGGTAAAAAAACTTGTAAAATCGATCAAATATTTTTTGAGAAAAACGTACACTACAATACTTACAATCAATCAAAAAATGTGACCTATTTCTGAAATAAGTAGATTGGGTAAAACTTGTTGTGTAGTTGTAAACAAACACCTAGGTTCTTAGCTATTTGAAATAATCTATTGTATCAGACTGATATTTTAAAAAGCGCATTTTAAAGTACATATTTTAAACAAGTCAAAAGCTTCTCATTTTTAAAGCCAGCCACTCATTCAAAAATCAACACCCATTCACAAGAATATTAAAAACAATCACCAATTATATCAATCACAAAATGTATTGTTTAATACCTATAAATTACCTGTAACTGTTTACAAGTGAAAAAAATTAGGAGCGTGTCGAAATGTCGGAAGTCGGCCATATTTCTCTCGAAATGAACAAAAAGCGCGCGCACTGTCATTTGCGCTTGACAGTTCGTTTTTTTTTTTAATTTTGTTGAATCGAGCACAAGTTTGTTTAAAAATAAAACTATAGTCTATGGTCTATAGAATTGTCACATCCTGATTTAGAATAGGTGCTTTATGTGGTATTTATTAGTTGGTACCTCGTAAACAGCAACGTGGGGAGTATTTCTATTTTCAGCATTTGAGCATTACCTGTAAAAATAAATTTAAATTAGATTTTGTTGAGATAATTAAATCAGTCTATCTATTTATTAGTTCAGTGAGTAGAACTCAATCAATCTTGCATCAAAGTATATTATAAAATAATGATTGAATTTCTCACAAGAGAAAGTAATTAAGGAGTAGGTATACTATAGCAATGCAAGTTTGTTTATTTTTAATGCATCTGTGGACAAAAAACTTTCACAAATTCAAAGCTGTTAACGAGTTTTCGCGGCCATTCCATAATTGTATTAGCATTATCATTACGATAGCAATTAACTATAATTTGATATGTTTGAACGTTAGCGCCTTTATACGTTTTTTTTTCTTTATAGTCTGTGCGTGTACTCTACTTATCGTTGACTCATGACGTTTGTTTTGGCGGGAATTGCTTTGATATGTTTTTTTCAATTTACACTCATTTCTGAGTTATAAAAATATGCCTATGCCTAATTTCTAATCCACGACGACAGTTTCTTTAAAATAGTTTTTCCTAACATCAAAATAATTTAGAAAAAAAAAGACGGGTTGCACTCCGGGGGAGTGCCGGCAGAAGTGAAAACTTGATTATTAACGTTGAGCATGTTTGATATTTTGGAATGGTATCCGTCTTACGCTTTTTCGATCAGGTCACGTGTCCTGACGCGAGTTTAAGATTTTATACCCATTACAGAAAAAGTGCTCAACGCCGCTAAAGAAGTTTTCACTTCAAAAATAACAGCAGACTCGCGCCTAAATCCACGTCAAAAGTTAATTATTTCTCGTGTGTTAGATTACTCGCTACATTTATACAAAACCGAAACATTTAATTCTAATTATCTTCAATAACAATAGGACCCTAATACTACGTAATATGGCAACCCTGACGTATTTGAAGTTAACAAATCATGAATAAACAACATTGACCTATTGACCAGGTGTGCGACATATGGTAGAAAAATGTAGAATTTAATAGACGTGTATTAATTCTATTTATCCGTACATAAGTATATTTACGGTTTAGAAGTGTTAAAATGTTGTTGCTTCAGTTAATATTGTACGACATAGATCATTCATAAAAACTCCTAAGACTAGTTAGAAGTTAGTTAACAATATCTAGGAAGAAACCTAACCTAAATAAAAGCGTGTCAAAAAAGGCAGACGCGAAGTCAATTAAGGCATGGGGTTTAAAATATAGTATAATTTATACCAAAACTTAATATCGAGGCTACAAATAAAGAAAATAAGAGTTCCTAGTGCTTATTATAGAGCATAATGTAACTCCATACAATAATTCAGTCAAATACTTTCAATATTTTTGCATGAATCATGAATGGTCGCATTTATAACGCTATTGGCATTACCACAGATTAAATAATTTTCAAGACAAAACTAACATTCCCATTTTGTTATTTCAATTGCCAAATAGTAGATATTGCCATACCACAAAACAAAATCAATAAAATCAATTTAAATTGTGAACGAACCCTTGCAAAATTCCAATTGTACCAAATTGGCTTGCATGGGGGCTTAATATCCAATACATCTGTTTTCATTAAAATATTGCCTTTAGACTTAATCCGTTAAAACTATACTTTTATAAATTAAATGGTGTGTGACTGGGATTAATTAACTTTAATTATAGGGCAAAATGCTACATACGTTACATATTTAAACATCACGATAATAAATTAAAATAGATCCACAGTCTGCTCTCAAAATATTTTTTCCGATTTTTGCAACATTTTTCGATATTGCTGCGCTCCATTTAATATTTATTATTTATCAATTAAAACCAGTTATAGATTCTTGATATTTTATTGTTTAAACATATAATGAAATAAACTATCTTATAATTTATTATAGTCATGGACGTATAAAAAAATACGGACGCCGTATTACGAACAAACAACGTGAAGCCACCATAGTAAGCTAGCGATCGTGTAAAGACAATAAACACGCACACATTCTCACCATAGTAAGCTAGTCGGCCGCCATTACGTCTTGAACTACCGACTGATTAACTGCGTCACTGTTTCACAAAAAATATTTAAAATGCCGTCTTGCGTGGTTAAATGGTGTCGCGACAGTACAATTTTAAATAACAAAACACAAGGGATTACATTCCACAGGGAAGCAAGTTATTTCTTTTATGTTTTAATGACAAAATTATTACGGCAAAATTTATAGAAAAAAATACAGCCGCCATTGTCATCAAGACAACTGTTGCCATGGCAACATGGCACACACACATGGATGTTTCGCCGCCATTACTAGGCTTCACTCAATGTTTAGGCGATATACCGTCCGTCTTTTTTTATACGTCCATGATTATAGTTTAGATATCCAACTTATTTTTATTTGTGAAATTATATTTGATGAAGTTTCTACATTAAGCAATTTATTGATGAAATTCGTCAAAAATAACGGGATGGCATTTAAGCCAATGCGGACAACGCCGGGTTAGAAAGCTAGTTAAGTATAATAAGTTGCGTATGTTTGACCTTTAAGCTCTTCACCCAGTAATTTTCTGTTTTAAGGTAGTGTTTACTCTTAATGAAGTTCAAAGTTTACATGGTTTTCAATTTTACATTGTTAAAGTAATTATGTGTTATTTGTAGTTAACTAACTATGTTTTACGCGCGGTTTCTTCTGTGATGTGTTTAAAATAAGTAAGTATATGTACCTACTATATGTATATTAGTTAGTAAATTCAGTCTGTATTTTAGTATTTCATACTTTGAAGACCTAAGTATATAGCCTACATGTACCTATAGATTACATAATATTATTATCTACAGCTCAATAAAATCTAAAGCTTATCAAAGTGGAACTATTTTCAACTATTTTGGCATAAAAACTAGTAAAAATAGTAAATTACGATAAAAGAAATAAAGTTATCGACCGCTGTTACGAAGTTTTCCAACTTGCAATAATATAGAACAACCCATAGACTACAGAGTACAGAAAAACAACCATTAGATTAACCGACTAATAAAAATAAAGATATCAACAATTAGGGTCAAATCGGACAGTCGAAGGGAGGTTAATTAATGTATTACATATTTGCTATAGAATATCGAAATCTGCACTTAAAAATATTATTTCGCATTTATAATATTAGTAAGCCTAGTAGGACTAGCTTTGTCCGTGGTTTTATCCGTTTCGAAATTTTGCATTTGATTTTGTACTGAATTTAACAAAAATATCATCAAATTTAGTGTACTTAGTTCGGAAATTACGTGTTTTGTTGTGTACAAATTTAAAATAATTACAACATTACAAGTATCCTGAGAAAAAACCACAAATTAAAATAGTCACCTACCCGCATGATAGGCGATAAAACATAAATTATGACCAATGACAGCACTCCCTTTCATTCATTAAGCAAATGAATGAGACGTAACATAACCTATGCATTCGACATGTACGAACGAAATTAGCTTTTATAATTAGGCAGTTAGAGTTACATTCTCTAAATACTTTTTACTATTGCTAAGCAGTTTTTTATCTCACTCATATTCTAATTGTGTGAAAGAGACAGCGTATAGGAATCGTGGGAAAGAATGCATAATACAGTATTGTTTATGTTATTGTACGCCATATTGTTTTTAATTAGGTGTGAGGGTGACGATATTTTGTTTCCGTCTAATAGCAGTTTAAAGTTGATAGATTTAGTAGTAAACTCAAGTACGAGTTAAAAACAAAAATTATTGTTATATTTTTATCACACAAAGTATTTAACGAAGCGCTATTTGAAGAGAAATTCTGAATTTTGCAGTAAACGGTACTGTACTGCAATGCGCAACCTCCTTGGTAAACGAGGCTTTTGAATTGCGAACACTTGTGTCAAATTTTGGCGGGAATCTTTTGACATTTACTTTTTTCTTCTGACTGGAATCTTCCATACAGGCAGTGTCTTTGATAAACTTTTTTTTTTGTTTTGTGCAAAAGAGGCAAGTTTTCGCGTTATTTATCTGTAGACACTTTGATCGGGTTACCATGTTTATGGGTCTTGTTAAAATGCTGAATAAAATAAATAAAACAGATCTCACGTCACCATTACTTATCTGCGAAGATTGCTTGAACAAACAGCGTGTTCTCAGAAATTCGCATGTCACGTTATCGTGTGCAAACAGACGGACATTAACACTTTGATAGATGAGATGCGAGCGTAATTTTTAATCATAGACATGTTGTGTGTCCGGTTTTCTTAAGAAGTGATTAGAGTATACAGTATATTATTTCATAATTAACAGTACCTAGATATCTATGTTTACAGTATACAGTTATATGGTTTATAATTAACAGAAGATATCTATTTCATAAATATTGCTTAGGACATAACTAGAGGAAGCAGTTAGCATTTGATTTTAAAAATCTCTTTTGTTCGTCAGTTAGTGGACAAAAAAACGATAACGTACGCAAAACTGCATAGATTTGAATCAGTTTTCACCTATATATATTTATAATATAGAGTACTAACTTAAAATATATCGGCCTACCATTTTATTTATAAATTAAATAAATATACTTATATGATATATGATATTTATAAATTAAATAAATATAGATGGCAGCCCGTTACACAAAGTCACAGACAGGAGAAATATAAAAATAATGTTTGAATTAACGATGACTCAAATATATGGAATGCATCAAATGTTCGCACGCAAGGGGAAGCTTTTTTGGGAATTATTTATCTTCAGCATCACACTTGCATTATAAAATTAAGTATGTATAATGTATATGCACTAGTTGTATACCACGGTTTTGTTTGAAATAAAGTAAATTGCTGCCAGAAATTGTTTTTTTTTTAACTGAAAATGAGTTAAAAAAATTTCAATTATTTTCACGACTGTTCGACTGGAACCATGCTAAAAATATTTGATAATTTCCAATTGCAAAAAAAGTTCTGATCATTATTTCAACTCATAACTTGAAGTCGTGTCGAAGTCGAAAAGAAACGCATGCATAGGTACATGTTGAATTACGTTTTTCAACACTACATATTTTGACAAATATTTAAAATCAAAACTTTTGTCATTTTCTCTAGATTTTTTCATTTATTCATATTCATTTTATAAATTCGTCTTTTCTTGTAATAAAGCTAAGTAGGAAACGAAAAGAAAAATTGCCCATCATTTCACAACAAAATTTACCCATTGACTTCGAACCCCCGACCCTTAGTTCTCGGAACTGTATTCGGAAATGGGGTGAAATAATAAGCATTAATGTGATTTTTATCAAAATATTGCCAAATCATCCGCCATTGTTACAAGCGCGGGAAAACTTTGACAGTTCATTTTATTTTGACGTATCAATTATAGGTAATTAATTGCTTACGTTAGTTGCGTTTAGTGGTAGGATATAATGCTAGCGGTCCGCCCCGGCTTCGCCCGTGGTACATATTTCGAAATAAAAGGTAGCCTATGTTCTTTCTCAGGGTCTAAAGAGTATCTGTGCCAAATTTCATCAAAATCGGTCCAGTAGTTTATGCGTGAAAACCATACATACATACATACAAACCTTTCCTCTTTATAATATATTAATACTGTGATAACTACTACTATGTAAGTATGTAGGTACGATATTAACCATGTTTAGGGGGAAAAAACCCTAATAGAAAAATATTTGTGTCTCCGAGAGACGTCAAATTTTACGATGATTTTTTCTTACGCTAGAATTATTTATATATTTGTAATTTATTGTAAGATATGTCTAAAAATACTCAACATTTGTTTAAACGATCAAAAAGACTAGAACTATTTATTACTTTTTTTATTTTCAAATATCAATCACAAAAAAAACATCGCCGCATTAAAATTACTGAACTATTCTCACAAAAAAAAACTAACAAAAAGTACATATATCTATTTAAAATAACTAAGTAACATAATCTGTGGCACAAAAGAAACTTCCGCCTATCTCCCCTAATTACTGTCATCTCAACTATGACAATATAAATAAAGGATAAAATATAAAAAAAAAACTAATTTGTTATGTATGAGGTGTCAAAAGTATTTTTAGTCTGTGGTGCAAGGGATGAGAGAATATTATTAATCAGAAAGTTTGAATGTTTGTCCAGGTAATACGCAAAAAGTATTGAATAGATTTAGTTGTGATATAATATGATGATAGATTTTATCCTGGAATAATCTAGATAGACTACTTTCTGTATAATATTATGAGCGGAATCGTGGCCTAAAACCCACTTAATAATATATATGCAAGACTTTAGATTTAATAAAATAAACCAATATTTTTGTAACCATAAATATTATGCTCGACACATTCTAAAGTTTTTTTTTTTAATTTCTTTATCTCTTGTTTAATTTTTTCATCGCCAAATTAACAATAACCATCATAATCTAATTATATAACAATTAACATTAAAATACGCTATTTCCACTTACTAAATCTAAAAAATCTCACATTTTTTAACCCACACAAGATCAACCCTTTCGCTTCCTAAAGAAGTATTGAATGACAATATTAGGGGTTTTAAACCGGTAATTTTACGGTTAATTTCACTTCACAAGAGAAGTATGACAATATAATCCTTTGAGTGATGATGAGCTACCTATTTATAATAATTTTTCGGGTGTTTTAATAGGGTTTAAAATACCCTGTATATTTTTTTTCTTGAACATAATTAAAGTGTTGAATTAACTTCTATAAATAGAGGAAAAGAAAGAAGCTGTCTATCTGTTTATCTAACAGCCAAATCACGCCATTTGTTTTGAAAATGTTCTCTAAAAATGTTCTATTTATAATACCTATGCCCTATACCTATAGGTATATCTAGTGATAAGTTATAAATTCAAAGTTTAATCCAAATAAAGCTTTAAAATGAATCAATTAGACACAATCTGATCTGAAAGAAAATCGTCAATCGATCAGTAAAACGTGAAATGCATCTTAATAATACGTACAAGTATGAAATTATTCATTAATTTAAGTAATAACATCATAATTACAGTATTACTCATAAAGTATCCTTGGCAAGCATTACGGAATACGCCATAAGCTTAATTAATGAGATTCGCGTCGACATTGAACTTAGTGTTGCTATATAATTGACTGCATTTTTATAGGTAGGGTTGCCACCTTTTTATAATAAATTATTTATACTGAAGGTGTGTAAGTGTAGGGAGAAAGAAAATAGGAAGAAATAAAGTTTATTCCGGTAAAGTGTGATGTAAAATAAAATATACGTATATTATCTGGTAAAAAGGAAAAGTTTATAAGAACAGATGATTTATATTCTATCACAAAAATACTGATCAGATTAAAAAACATTGGTGCTCTAAAGTCTAGATGATTACCTACACTAGCTACAAGCTAGTTTATTTAGAATACATATTATTACATTTCCTACATACATTATTAAACTAAAAGATTCTTGTAAAACCACTGTGTATCTTCTGCTGAGCTCGGCTTGTAATCTATTAATTTTTAGAAGTAAATTATTAAGTATTCATTATTAATAATACTTAAATTATTGTCAATATTTACAGCTCGTTGACAACCTTAACGTCCAGACGTAATAGACATGAATCTCTTTGTTGATTGAATGAGAATGTATCATGCAGAGACAATTATTATCACTTGACCAATGTGGAGGCGCAATTGAAGCGAGAATTGTGTGTTTATCTCGAAGAAAAAGGGAATTTATACCCCAATATCATATTTAATATTATGAATGACTTTATGAGCATGGATGTATGTATGTATGTAACTAACGAAACACTTTCTGGACACGAATACATGAGCTATAGAATTACATGATTTTGATCGCGAAACTAAGCACAGCTAAAGTAACCGTCATGAGAAGCTATAAATTTTGTAAACAAGTGTTCAGGAGTTCACAACATTTGGACCAACAAAAAAAATGAATTTGTTTAAGATTTAATAAATTATTAAGTAAAAAAATCACCTGTAAAAATCACCGGTAGTCACTTGTCACACGAAGCTCAAGCTATATCTCCAGGTATACCAATTAACCTAACCAATTACTTCACAATTTAAAACCTACTTCTAATATTAACCTTAAGTTTCCAAAGATTAGCGCGTTTGAACAAACAACTCTTTCTTTTTACTTATTATATATTTTAGATAAATTGTATTACGCACCTTTTGACGTTTTTTTCGTGGCGAATTTATTTCCTTAGATGTACTGGCTACTGGCTCCATTATACGTAATAACAAATAAAATTAACGCAACAATTAAAGTAACAACAATAAAAAAGTGATAACGAAACAATAACAAAATTAACAATAACAACCAGATCCGCGATATATGCAAAGCAATGAAACAAACTCGTACGCATTCGAAACTCGAATGATGCGTTTATTTCAAAATGGCGTCCCGATAGTTCACAATCCCTGCGACGGACGCGTTCCGGTACCAAGAAACACAAACGATAGCGCTTTGCGTCGTTAAAATATGATCCGACTAAATTAAATAGGTTGTTACTTTCATATAACCCGTCTATATTTCATGTCGATTGAATATGGTCAATTTATTATTATCTCGCAGTATAAAATGTTTACTTAGTAAAAGATGTTTGTTTACATAATTTATAGCTTCTCGTGACGGGTACTTTAGTCCTTTAGACGCGAAAATTTATTTCATGCGAAAACCACTGAACAGATTTTGATGATACTTGGCAGTGTTGTAGCTTATGTACCAGAACAACACATGAGCTATAGAAATACTTACTTTTGCCCGCGAGTTCGTCCGCGAGTGAAACCGCGATGTAATAATATTAACAGAGAGCTTTTACTTGTTATTACGTTATAAAGAAATTCGCCACTAAAGCTATTATAATGCCATACCATAAAACATAATTAATTAATAGCCTAGGCTATTAGCTTCTATAATCCCATACCATAAAACATATTTATACCATATTTAGATCCCTATGTATATCCTATACACATTCCTAGCGTTCACTTACAGCTTTTATAAGCTTCAAACTTTTTGTTGACTGAAATAATTCAAATTTTTACAGTTGTTAATAATAAAATGGGGTGCATTATTTATAATTTCACGGTCTATCGCTTTTACCCCACATGGGCTAACACGTGCGGCGGCCATTTTGTTTTGTCTGTCAATATTTTAATAATTGGTTATAAAAATAGTATATTTTATTTTTTATTGTTAAACTTGTTAGACTATACTGTGGTATACCTACGTGCTATGTGAATTTATGCTATTGTTTTTTTTTCTTTACAATTTACGTTTTATTTATAAACACATTAAGTATTTAACTAATAAATGCTTACGCTTTAATAACATACTTAGACGCTTTTTAATTTTATTTATGTTCGAATAAAATTAGACGAAATTTTCATTAAAAAAATCGGCTCAAATATAACCTCACAGCATTCTAACATCACAAAGACTGCAAATTTCATTTTTAATTTTTATTCATTCCTAGAAACATAAGTACATATAACACAACTAACAACCAATAAAACTATGAACTTATTCTCAAAACAGTAAGCATAAAATATAAATCACAAAGCAAATAAGGGCCACCTCACACACGCATGCCGTGTTTATGTTACGCGGTCGTAAGTTATTTTTTAACTTTTTTTCTCTGACTCATTTTGATGTTTAGTCTGTAGCCGAGAATGTGAAATGCAGTTCAAATATTTTTATCTGTAAAATAAATTATATGCGGCTAGCATGATTTGGGATAAAAATATAGTCTTAGAAAACTTAGAGAATATTGTTTACGTAATTTTTAGTTTAGAATTTCTTTCAATCTGCCTTTAGTATTTGTCAATCATAAAATATACAAAGGAACATTACTTGGCCTATGATTATTATTTTTAGATACATTAAATGAATGAATGCCTGCTAGAGAACAAAGGTTATTTCCTAGCATAGGAGACAGTGTTCAAATGTCACATTAAAATTTACCATATATTGTAACTGTATGAGAGTGAAGTAAGTTAAGTGATGTGAAATTATGTAATAACTATACCATTAACCATACCTGCTATTCATTAAACATTCTCTTAAAAATAGTAAAATCTACGTACACAATCATACATCTCAATGAGTTAAAAATATCACTGAAACATATTTTTCAGAACACTGTCCCACTTGTTTATTTTGAGAAATGAGTAAGAGCCGCGCCGGCTGCGACTGCAAGCGTGAAATATCTATGTTTTATAATTAATTAGATTTTGATTAACCGACTTGAAAACATGACATTTTTAATGCGATTCTTAAAGCTCAAAAAAAATTGACCAATCATAAAAATATCGCCACAATTGGCTCTATATAGAAGAGCCAATGTTAATCCCTACTAATATTATAAATGCGAAAGTAACTCTGTCTGTCTGTCTGTTACGCTTTCCCGCTTAAACCTCTCAAGTCTCAACCGATTTTGATTGCATTTGGCACAGACAATCTTCAGACCCTGAGAAAGAACATAGGCTACCTTTTATCAAAACACCACGCGGGCGAAGCTAGTAGAAGCTAGTATTAAATAATAATGTATCTCTACCTTAATTAAATTAATCATATAAAACAATGAAATTCACCAAAAAGCACCTTAACCCAACCAGTAGATTTAATACGATTTCCATAACAACTATTTGTTTTCTCTAATTGCCTTTTTTCAAAATCACACGTAAACGCCTTACGTAATTCTTTCGCCAATATTTGTAAACCTTGGTCGCGTCAATTCATTAGTTTGTTTGTTTGTCAGCCTACACTGTCGTCATCGGGGTCAAGAAATAATCGAAGGACAAAGGTTTAATATAATTCAGTTTGTGTGGACTCTCTTATAAGTTACATTTTTTTTAATATAGGTATTTAGAGGTCTTGTAAATCATTTAATAATTATTAATTTAATGATAGATCTGTTTTTATGACAATCTATTATCTATGCCAATCAGGTATAATGTATTTTTCTGTTTAAACTCAAACTCAAACATTTATTTATTCAATTAGAATTCTTCTGCTTCTGAAATATATATTATATATATTCTAAAATATATATTCTATCACTAAAGTACTTTTGAATCCTCATATTTTTAACAATTGACTATGAATTGTTAAATGATGCTTAAAAATGAGTAAGGCAGTTTTTAGTTGATCTATTCCAACATGCAAAAAACAAATTTTATAAATAAAATTAACAAAATCACCAATTCTCAAGGTTTTTTTCTTCGCTCATAGAACACCCATTTTTAATCAGCATGACTAATTTATATCCATGAAGGTATAAAAAAGGGCCTCAGAAATGTTATAAGATGATCAAACATGATAACATGTAAACAGAGATAAGGTGACGCAAGGCGTGATGTAAGTGTTCGTATGCTATTAACTTTTTTCAACTTTTAGTAGGAGAAACAATTTAAAGTATTATTTGGAAGCTTTTGTTTCTTTGGAAAGTTCTTATATTGTCCAAATTGGTTGGGATGAGTCATTTTTGTATCCATCTTCATTATGCATATAGATGATATTTAATTATTTAGTTTTACAGCATTCAAATAAAAATAAATGAAGAATGTTAAAGAAGAAAGACGCAGGAATCCCGCCTCGTGACCGATGTTTTTATATTTTGTATAAATTTCCTGAAGTTCAAAATTGTTAATATTTTGTAAATTCTTTACTGAAAGATTTTTAATTTGAAATGCATGAACATAAAATATATTCTAAATACTTCTTTTACTAGTAGGTGCATATCTAGTATCTACATTATTATAATATGCACCTATGACTATCGTTTTATCCCAGGTCAACCCGGGTGGCACGACTAGTTCATTATATCTTCCTGCTTCCATTTTAAATAGTAGTTCGTGGTAAAGTGCTGGTCGTGGGTACTGCGTATCGCCCTCCGTGGATGGACTCGGGGATGTTCTTTGAAGCCTTAACTGAAAGTATGGGAACTTTTGTGTGGTGTGATTAT